>NC_143070.1:24387666-24537833 GCF_052426305.1 Pelodiscus sinensis
CTCTGCATCTTGGGTTCTTCGAAGTATTTGAAGGCTTCAATATCTGAGATATAGGTGAGAGGATTATTCTAGGAGGGGTGGGTGAGATTTTGTGGCCTGCACTGTGCAGGGGGTCAGACTAGATGATCATAATGGTCCCTTCTGACCTTAAAGTCTATGAGTCTATGAGATGGAAATGGGGCCGTTCCTTGTGGGGAAAGAAGTGGGTGTGTCAGGAATGGGATTTGAGTTCAAACCTCCCCACAGACCAGAACCCTCCATTAGGGGCAAGAAAGACCCGTTGAGAATGCTTGGCTACTGCTACCGTGTGATGAGGTACGAGCAGGACTCCTGAAGACAGCTTAGCTAGCTCAGTTAGCAGAAAAACATAATGCTGTTATATCTGAGGATCACGGGTTCAAGCCCTATGCTGGGCCATGCCTTTCTTTAACTCACATTCTCAGTCTACAAGCAATTCACTCTCAGTTTTCACCAGGGTTTTAGAAAGAAAAAGTCTAGTCCTGGGGTCCAGCTTTAATAGAACCAGAGAAAGAACCAACTGCAATTTCCATCTTCTGAGGAGAAGGGAAGAGGATTTTCTTCTCCTCAGTTCTAGTCACATCAGCCCAGGGAGGAGAAAAAATAACCCTCCACCTGCTGATTGTCCCCCGTCAGCTTCTGTAGCTTCACCTCCTGCCACAGCAGCTCCAGCTTTGAGCTACAAATCTCAAGGGGCTGGTGAGGAAATGAGGAGCTGGCAGCTCGGGTTAGTCGCTTCCCTGAGAACAAGAGGTGGAGTGTTCACAAGGTGCATCCCCCTTTTAGAAAGAGCCAGGAACAGAACAGTCATCCAAGTTCCATTAGTTGTAAATTGTGTTTCTGTGGTGTAGTGGTTATCATGTTTGCCTAATACACAAAAGGTCCCTGGTTCAAAAACACAGCATCTTCTCTTATTGCTGCTTCCCTGGGTGCCAGGTAAGTGCAGCTGCTGCTGACCAGCCTCTCCTTGGGATGAGCTCAACTCCCACATGACAGAGGGGGGTTGATGTTAGCTGAGAATGCCCCTTGGTGCCAGCCTGGGATGGGGAGATGAATCAGGCCAGGCAGCTGCTGGAGGTTTGTGGCTTGGTCTCACCTGCCCTGGGAGGCTGGTGTTTTGGGCTGGCTCTTCCTGCTGCCTCCCTTGTGTGACTTGCCCAGTGTCCACAGGCCAAATGTCGGAAAAGCCTCTTCCAGAAAAAGCAGAAGAAAATGCTACAGAAATTGGGTTTTGAAATTTGCGTAGCTTTTTCCAGAAGAACAGTGCAGTGAAGACATAGCCTGAGTGTTGCTCAGCACTAGTAGGAGACAGGGAGGGACAAAACGGTTTAACGGCACCTGCAGCCTTTCAGAACAAGCCCCAACCCCAAGAACCAGCCCTTCCCTCCACCCTCACTGGGGTCTGCTGGGAATTGTCTGGACTCAAGTCCACGCCAGTGTCAGCCTAAGGATTGCCTGTGTCAGTGACATCACAAGGGGCTTTTGCAGCACCTCGTTGTATTGGCTAATGGAGTTTGGGAGGCAGTGACCTCACAGAGAGTCCATGACAATGGCCAGGTGAGACAGGCTGCAGGGCAGGGGCCAGATCAGAAACCCCCCCATGGCTTTGCTTCAGGGAGTCTTCTTCCTGAGTGTTGCCTTTGTGGACTTTTTGGAGAGTTCTCCTTTCCCACGACTAACTGACCTAGAAGGCAGATGTCCCTGTGGAGAAGCGAAGATCCTCCAAGAAGGCCAAACTTCAGACAGCAGGGGAATTAGCTTGGGTGCTAGAGTGCTCGCTTTGTATGTGAAAAGCAATGGGATCGAAACTCATGTTCTCTAGTGTTAGGAGAAATCCCTGTTTTCCTTTTTACTGTCAGAGCCAGCCAGGTGGCTAAGTGGCTCCAGTAGCCCCCCCCCCCCTCACCATTTCCTACTTGCTGTCCCCAAAAGCCAGCCTCACTGGGGCAGAGAACTGCTGGACACCAGCCTTCATGGAACTTCTTCTCAGCTTGGGAAAGGGACAAGCAAGGGGCGATGGGACAGAGGTTTATGCGATGATGACGGGTGCAGAAAGCAAATAAATTATTTTTTCTCCTACTCAAGAACCAGGCTGACAGAATGAAACTGATAAGTAACCAAGTTAAAAATAGACCAAAAGGAAGCATTTTTGCACCCAGTGGAACTCCTTGCCAGAGGATGTTGTGAAGGTGCAATCTAAAAGAAGGTCCAAAACAGAACTGGATAATTTAATGCAGGAAAAGTCAATCAATGGCATTTAACCAGGATGGACAGGGAAGGTGTCCCTAGCTGGTGTATTCCAGAAGATGGGAATGGGCGATGGGAGGGATCACTTAATAACTGTCTGTCCTGAGGATTCCCTCTGGGCAATGAACTTATCTGCTGTTGTGAGAAAGGATCCTGAGCTAGTTGGACAACTGGCATGGCCCAGTCTGGCTGCTTTGATGTTCTGTTTGGCTGTTCTTGTCCCCTCTGGGCAAGGGATAATGGACCCCCCCTCATCCTGAAGTGGACAGAAAATGGCCTGCAAAAGGCTAGTGTAGGTGAACGAAAACATCCATTGCATGTGTCCGTGGTGGTCTAGTTGCTAGGCTCCAGTACTCTCACTGCTGTGGTCTGGGTTTGATTCTGGGTCAGGGAAGCTAGGCTGAAAACTCACATGGCCACAGTCTACTCATTTCTCTTGTCACATGTTACAGCAGCTGAGAACCAAGAGGTTACTTCAGGCTCCTTCACACCTCTCCCTCACTGCTAAGACACCACTTTCCATTTTCAGAAGGGGAAGAGCTGGTGACTCAAACTGCCCCTCCTCTCTCCTGCATGGGCAGCCCTGCAGGAAGCTCTGTGGCACACACAGCACTAGCCCAGCACAGTGTCAGGTCGGCACAAGATCCATTGGTTCAGTTTGGTTGTTGAAGGAGACAACACAGAACTGGCTCCAGCCCCCACTCAGTAACCTGCGGAAATGACCCACCAGGCCTGGGCCCCTTGGAGAGGCAACGATTCCCCACTGGCCAGGGCAGAGCCTCCCGCTGACACAGTCATGGAGCCTTCTCCCCCTGGCCCTGCCTCCCCCTTCACTCAGCTCTCACTGCTCGGTGCTGCCAGGGAGGGGCCTCACTCCGAGAGGTTCCTGCCACAGAGACACATCCCAGAGCAGGACGGATACTCAGACCGACACTGCGGGTACGTCTAGACCAGTGGTCCCCAACCTTTTCAGATTGGCGGGCGCCAGGGGGTGTGGCCGGGGCTGGGCCCCCCCCCATAGCCACGCGCCCGGGGCCGGTGCCCCCCGGCAAGCGCCGCGCGCCCGGGGCGCCCTCCCCCCCCGTAAGCGCTGCGGGGCCAAGGCCAGGGCCAGAGCCGGCAAGGGCACGCGCGGCGCCCCGGGGCCGGGACCGGCCATGCGCCCGGGACTGGCACCTGCCAGCCCAGATTGCTCCGTGGGCGCATGTAAAGAGCCCGGCGGGCGCCATGGCGCCCTCGGGCACCGGGTTGGGGACCACGGGTCTAGACTACATGGCTCTGTCACCAGAGGCATGTAGATTAGGCTACCAGACATAGGAAAATGAAGCGGCGATTTAAATAATCGCCGCTTCATTTAAATTTACATGGCTGCCGCGCTGAGCTGACAAACAGCGATAGTCTGGACACGCGGGTGTCGACATCAAAGGTATTTGTTGACCACCCAGGTATGCCTCCTGGGATGAGGTATATACCTGGGTGGTCGACAAATACCTTTGATGTCGCCACCTGTGCATCCAGATTATCACGCTGAGCCGACAAACAGCTGATCAGTGCGGCAGCCATGTAAATTTAAATGAAGCGGCGATTATTTAAATCGCCGCTTCATTTTCCTATATCTGGTAGCCTAATCTACATGCCTCTGGCGACAGAGGCATGTAGTCTAGATGTACCCTGAGTGTTGCTCAGTGCTGGGGTGAGACAGGGAAGGACAAAAGGGTCTAACGGCACCTGCAGCCTTTCAGAACAGCTCCTGGCCCCACCCTCAAGTACCAGCCCTTCCCTCTGCCCTCGCTGGGCTTCACTGGGCACTGCCTGGACTCCCCAGTGCCAGTGTAAGGGCTCTGGAGAAGACATGGCAGCTCTGTGGGCAGAGTATGGAGCCCCTGGCTGGGCAGGGCTCATTAAGCAACTGTGGGGCTGGGCTGCTGTACAGCTTAGAGCAGGGGTGGGCAATGACTTTTGATGGGGAACCGCTCCCAGGCCTGCACTTTTCCATGCTATTAACAGAGGTGGTGGGGGTCTGGGATGGAGGCTGGATGCAGACAGGCGCTTGGGGCAGAGGACTGGGGTGCAGGAACAGTTGCGGGGTGTTGGGTTGTGACCTGGGACAAGGGGTTGGGGTGCAGGATCTGGGAGGGGTTTGGGTTCAGGGGAGCAGAGGGTTTGGTTTACGTGGGGTACCAATGGGTTGAGGGAAGGGAGGGGCTGGGGTGCCAGAGGCAGGCTCTGGCTGGGAGACTTACCTGGCTTACTCCTGGCCAGCAGCCCAGCACATTTCTCAGGCAGCCTGCCCTGCCCCCACACAGGCTGCAGGGGCCATGTAGGTTGGTGAATAAGAGCCTGAGTGAAAGGGGGATGGTGCTTCATGTGGCCAGAAACCAGCCAATAGGACTGTGCTAGGAACAGGGACAGTAACGGCCCAGCAGTCCCTGTTCTCAGCAGCTTGCGGGGGGTGGGGCAAGCAGGCAGTGTCTTGATGGGCTAGATACAGCCCACTGACCTATATTGCCCAGGCCTGGCTTAGAGGGAACCTTTGCTCTGGGCTGTGGGGGAGGGGTGCTGTCGAAAGGCCAGTCTGGCCTTCCTGGGCAGGGCATGACGACGTCCATTCTGTGCAGCCCGACTGCCAAATTTCCCAGACGCAGAATGAACAGCTTGACAGGGCTGCTGAAAGTAGCTGAGCTGGGATAAAGTTAGACTGAAAATCTAACGGTTTCTGGTTCAACCCCAGGAGCTGGCATGTGCATGTCCAGGCCTTTTCTTCTCTTTCTAAGATAGTCCTTTGTTTGATCATTATAGTACCTTTCTGACCACAGCTTGGAAATGGCAAATCATGTTCATGGGATTAGCCCTGGTCCCTCACAACCCTTCCTGAGAGTTGCTGCTACCTTGGCTAACGCCCACCCAGAGCTGGCCCTAGATACGGGCACAAGGGCTGTGGCTCTGGGTGATGTGCTGGTAGGGCTGCATTTGGATAGTCTCCTGTGACCTTATCTGCTGCCAGCCAGCTAAGCAGCAGGGGAGGACAGAGAAACTCACTCACTAGTCTCATCTGGGCACTGCAGGCAGCAAGAATTTGGGTCATTAGGTCAGTGGATTGGGGTCAATGGGGCAAGAGATAAGCATCTTCTCCTGCCACTGGGGAAGGTGGCTGAGCAGGCAGACCCAGGATCCAAATCCCTTTCAGCCCCCAGGAGGAGGGAGCTGAGAGAGAGGAAGGAAGGGGGTGGCCAGAGCCCCCTCCCACAAGGTTGGGGCCGCATGGGGTCTGTGTTTGCTGCTCCCTTCTCCCACCAGGACTCCTGCCTGCTCCTTGCAAGCTGCTCAGCCTGGTTCTTGTTCTGGCCTCCCTTCCCAGAGCAGGCAGCTAAAGGAGAACAGACCAGCCTGCAAGGCCCAGCAAGGTGCCTGAACACAGCACCCTGACGTTATTAGCACCAAATTCAAATCAGCTGAGGTTTCCACCCCCCAGCAAAGAGTCACTAGTGGGATTTTCAGAGAAGAGCCAGCAGCAGCTCAGGGATGTTGTGGGCTCTGGAATGAGCTGGGTGGCCTAGAATGAGCATCTAATGGCAGGAGATTTAGCTCAAGGGGCAGAGTATTTGCTTTGCATGCAAGAGGCAGTGGAATTGATCCCCATATTCTACAGGGGCCTCCTTCCTGGTTTTCACTGGCAGAGCCAGCCAGAGGGCCACGTTTTGCAGTAGCCCCCTCCCTCTTCCTTCCTGCTCTCAAAGAAAGACAGACCTTGTGTGAGGTGAGCAAGGAAGCAGCCAATGCCCCACCCCAGGGAGCCGGTGCCTCTCACCGGGGTATCAGGCACTTCCTCACCCAAGCCACTCTGCTTCCCTGGGGCCTGTCTCCACTGCAGAGCACAGGAGGCTTTTTAGAGCAAGTTTGGGGCCGTGGGTGTTTCTCTGCTTCTAATTTGTGGGGAAGAAGCTTCTTGGGGCAACATCTCCTGCCCCCCTGGAGTGGGAGGTGTAAGGGAACTTGACAGGGGCCTGGCCCTGTTTTCCTGCCACAGAGCATCAGCAGCTGCCCACGTGGTGGTGGGTGGGGCCTTTGCTTAGCGGTTGGCAGCCAGAAAGTGGGGAACAGCCCGGCTAGGGGTCTCTGTGGCTCCAGCCATGCTTAAGTCTGGCCCTGCCCCCCTCTTCTGAGCCTTCCCTTGGAGCTGTCAGCACCAGCCCCCCTGCACAAGGTGCCCAGGGGAGGAAAGGGGAGCTGGGCTCCAGCCTAGGGCTCTTCCTGTCTCCTGCTTTCCCCTGTCTCCAGCCTGGGTCTCTTTCCTGTCAGCCCCAGTGGGGCCAGGGGAAAAAAGCAGGGGGGAGGGTACAAGGGCCACACTTGGGGGGGGGCATCAGGTGATGCCACAAGAAACGCTTCCTGTTGTCCTGGCTGGAACATGGCACCACTTGAGCATGTTGCTAGCACCAACGTGCCCCACGGCCAGTCTGAGCGGGGAGCCAGGGACGGCCCCCGCAAACCTGGGGCCATTGGCCAAGGCTGCTGCTCTTGTGTCTGTGCTGGGATCCCCTTGGCCTCAGGACCGCTAGAGATGTTGGGCAGTTCTGTCCTCCCAGCCTGGGGCTGCCTGTCTGGACGACACCCTCACATACACTGACCCCTCCCCTCCTGGGACAGGGCTCCTGCCGTTCCTTGGTTACTCAGCCTGGAAGTTGGGCCAAGGGGAACCACAATAAGAGCAGACACCCCCCCACCCCCTTTCTGCTTGGCTTTGGAACAGAGTCCTTTTGCATGTTAAGCAAACAACTACACCACAGAAACATGCTTAAGTCAGTTTTTTTCTGTACATAAACTTGCACAAATATTCTGTTACTAATTTTTTGGCCAAGGTCTGGGGGAAGAGGCAGAGCAAGAGCAGGGAACATGACCCCTCCCCCCACCCCAATACTTCTCTTTACCTTTGCTCCCAACACAGGGCAGAGTATGTGTGAGAGAGTCAGATTTCAGTTACCAATCTGCCTGCAAGCGTCAGGTGATCAAGCTGAGGTCACAGGATCATTAAGGGAGGCGATTACGGAACACACCAAGTGTTTAAGTTTTAAAGCTTTATTGACAAAGTAATAAAATAACAGCAGAGAGTGATGGGTGCTTCCCACGTCACTCAGAGGAAGGAAGGAAGCGTTAGTAATGTGGAAAAAGAGTTGGATGAAATTTTCTGGTGATATCCCTAAATTCATATGCTGAATGTCATTAACTTGCAACTGCAGAATGAGCTTTAGAGTCAATGGTGAGGGACAATGCATTCATTTTTTACAAATTACTCCACTTTGGATTAGACTAAGGAAAGTGTAGGGGTTGGGATGAAGGGAACACTGCAGAAGTTAGTGGCAAAGAGGACACAATGCAGGGTTGGTGGTAAAGGGTGCACAGGGTGGGGGTGTAGCAGATGGGGAACTAATGGATGCAGGAACAGTGGAGCAAGGCTGGTTGGGAATGAGACAGTGTCAAGCTGGGAAGTTTTCAGGGTGCTTGTGTGCAAGGTCATGAACCATATTAATTATCATTTGTTTCAGTATTTTTCTTCCATAATTTAAATTGCATGCGTGTGCTCGTGCACACACACACACACACACACACACACACACACACACACACACACACACACACAGGGCTAGACGATCCCGGTGAAAACCATTTGCCATCCCTGCACCACACATGCATGAAACCTGCATTGCGCATGCGCGGACCGCCGGTGAACAGGGCAACTGACTGAAATCTAAGCGTATTTGTCGAGCCATGTGTGTGTGTGTGTGTAAATAAAATAGATGTGTGCGCGTGCAAAAATTCTCAGTAACTCCTGTGCGTCACAGTTGCACACATCCGAACAAGCGCACAGAATGTCACTCTTTGTGCTCAAGAAAAAACTCGCTCCACTTGTGGATGGAAAAATCTTAGCGGGAGTATTGGTTGAGGGCTCCAGCTGGGCGTGTTATCTCAAAGATGGAGGGGACTGACATGTAGGTCAGGGAAAGGCTAGATTGAGGAGAGAAGAATCCCCAGAGTGCCCCCAGCTGAGGTGCTACTGTGAAGGAAGAGGAGGAAGACACACCTCTTCCTGACATGGTAGCTCTGGGGCTGGGGCCGGGGCCGGGGCCGGGGCTGGGGCCATGGGATAGCCAACTATCCTCTGACCACAGCACGTCTGGGCTAGGTTTGAGACCAGTGGGTAGAGGTACCTCTCCTCACCAAAGTCCTATAAGCTTGTATAATACGCTGCACCACTGCCACCTGGCCAAACAGCTTAAGGGAACTCAGGTTATAGGTTTCTTCCCTCCATGGGTCCTCTGAAGGCTAACAAGATTTGAGTTCTGACTGAAGCTTTTCCCCACAGTTAGAGCAGCTGAATGGTTCTCTCTCCTCTGTGGGTTGTCTTATGTTTAACAAAGTCTGACCTGTGTTTGAAGCCTTTTCCGCACTCAGAGCTGTTAAAAGGTAACTCTGGTATGTATTGTCTGATAGCTAGTAACACAGGAGCACCGACTGAAGCTTTTCCCGCAGTCAGAGCAATTGAAAGGTTTCTCCCCTGTGTGGCCCCTCCTATGGGTAACAAGGTTTGACTTCTGACTGAAGCTTTTCCTACAGACAGAGCAACTGAAAGGTTTCTCTCCTGTGTGAGTCATCCTATGGATAACAAGGTGTGAGCTTCTACGGAAGCTTCTCCCACAGTCAGAGCAGCTGAAGGGCTTCTCTCCTGTGTGGCTCATCCTATGTCTAACAAGGTCAGAGCTTCTACTGAAGTTTTTCCCGCAGTCAGAGCAATTGAAAGGTTTCTCTCCTGTGTGGGTCCTCCTATGGGTAACAAGGTCTGAGCTTCTACTGAATCTTTTCCCACAGTCGGAGCAGCTGAAGGGTTTCTCCCCTGTGTGGCTCCTCCTGTGAGTAACAAGGTGTGAGCTGCTACTGAAGCTTTTCCCACAGTCGGAGCAGCTGAAGGGTTTCTCCCCTGTGTGGCTCCTCCTATGAGTAACAAGGTGTGAGCTGCTACTGAAGCTTTTCCCACAATCAGAGCACTTATGAGGTGTCTCTCTGGGTTGTATTTTTAGATGGTTCGTAAAGTGTGAGTGCTCACTGAAGCTTTTCCCAGAGTCAGAGCACTTGAAGGGCTTTTCTCCTGTGTGGGCTCTTTGATGTTCAACAAGAGTTTCACAATCCCTACAAGTGCAGGGTGACAGTTGATGGGGGATTTCCTGTTGAACAGTTTCTGTGTTTCTTTTCTCCCTTCTGCTCCTGTGACTGGAGTTACCCTGTTCCACTCCCGGATGGTTTCCCTGCTGCTTTTCTAGGGTATGCTGACTCTCACAGCTCTCTCCTTCTTCACGTAGCTGGAAAACATGCCCTTCAGATCTTCCCAATAACATCTCACATGGATCCACTTCCTCCCGTTCTTCCTGCAGAAGACTCTTCTCATGCTTCTCAGTCAGCATGCCATCACCTGTTGGGATAGAGAAATAATACAGACGGGTTAGTGTTGAACTGAAAGAGGAATAGAAAAAGGGACACACTCAAATAATGGTTAAATTATCATAAGCTGAGTTCGTCATCCTCCTTCACAACCCTTCCGCAGAAAAGAGAACCCAGCCTTCCCCCACCCAGCACACTGACTGAAGTTGAAGACAGGCTGACGAGTCAGTTAGACTTCATGAAAATACAAGTTACACCTGCTATAAGGAAACAGAAATTGGTTTCTGAGTCAGTTTAACTGATT
The DNA here is from genome assembly GCF_052426305.1 of Pelodiscus sinensis. Taxonomy (NCBI): domain Eukaryota; kingdom Metazoa; phylum Chordata; order Testudines; family Trionychidae; genus Pelodiscus; species Pelodiscus sinensis. Next base: position 24,397,667 of record NC_143070.1, read on the forward strand.
GCTCACCTGTCTGGGTGTTGCTGATGCTCTCTCCTTCCTCGCAGCTTTGGGGATATGGGACCCGCAACTCCCCCTCTCGCTCCACCCAGGAGATCACATCAGTTTGAGAGGCTGGAAATCCTGTTTGGAGAGCAATGAACCAAGTGCTGATCTTCTTCATTAAGGTCTCTGCCATTATTGCTTCCAGAGCCAGGATCGGAGTTACCCACCCAGAGAGGCTCCTTTCCCCACCTTGCAGAGGCTGGGGTCTGGCTGGTACAAGAGCCCAGGCCACACTCTGCTGCATTAAAGGTACATCAGCCTCCCCCACCCCACCTAGGGAATGGTCCAGCTTATTCCCCAAGGGATCTGAGTGCTCTGCGGCACTCTCTAAGGAAAACTCAGTCCTCCTCACAGCTTGTTCCATCCCCCCACCGTCCTAGGCCTGGTCAGAAATGCACTGCTCAGAAGGGGAGCTCTAGTAAGGGCATGCAGGTTTGACGCCAAGGTCCCCAGGACGAGTTCAGACTGCAGCTGCCACATGGCAGGTCACTAGGACTTGGAGAAGAAGGACCCAGCAAAGCTCTAGCTTCCCAAGACTGTGCCCAAAAAGCTCCTGGCTGGGGGGGGGGGGGGGGGGGGGGGGGGGGGTGGGCTGGGCTTCCCCTGATCTTTGGCTCAGATGTTCTACTTGGGCTAGAAGGAGGAACAGGAAGTTGCCTGAGCATCTAAGTGAATCCTTGGCTGGTTGCTTCAAGTCCTGCATATGCTCCACACTCCTGATACCAATTGCCTGTATCTGGGTGGGCCCTGCCGGTGCCCACAACAGTTGCCATTCCTGCGGCTGCCCAGGGTGGTGCTTGGCTTCTGTTGGGGCAAGCCAGGGCGGAGCTGGGCCGTGCTGCTTCTCCGGTGCTTGTGGCTGTTGCTCAGCTCCCCCTCTGCAGCCTCTGTTCTACTCTGCCAGCAGCAGTCTTTGTGTGGTTTCCTACTCTGGCTCTTGTGGTGAGCCTGGCCTTTGATTTGGTGCCCCTCCAGGGCCGCACAGACAACATGAATGACATGATTTATCTCCACTGCACAGAGAGGCAAGAGAGCCCTGAGAGAATGAAGCTGAACTTTTGAAATGAAACCCAGCTTGTGCCTGAAATGCAAGAAGATCTCTGCTCATGTTTCTCTACTACAGAGCTACCTTGGACAAAATACTCGCAGAGCATCCACCCTCCCTCAGCCCCAGCATGCAGACCATCCCACTTGCAAGTACTAGCATGTCACAGAGACTAGCTACAGGCAGGGAAGAACTCTGGGAACTGCACCCTCTTTATAGTGGCTGAGTTCACTGCCACAGGGGGACCTTGCAGCCACTAACAGCAGCCAGACCCAGATCCAGAGCCCGACCTCTGGTACCGGCTGTAACTGCCTGAGCCCTTCTACTCACACCTCTGGTCAAGGCACAAGATGGGCAAGATAGGGGGAAGCACAATGAGACCTTAGCTGTGGGAAAAGCAGCACCATTGTTATGTCCCTGAACTTCCTTTCCCTGGGAGGGAGTATGGAGGGGACAGTCTTTCAAGCAAGAGCCAGGATTATTGGGGCAGATACTTGTGACATTGTGGGCAAAGGCAATGAATGACCCTGAACCAAACCCAACTCAGCTTCTCCAGAGCCCACCCAGCTTTTGTTACCCAAGGGGACAAGAATCCTTACTCAGCCAGTTCACGGCCTCATAATTCTCCTGCATCACATCTTCGTAGAAGGCTCTCTGGTCCGGGTCCAGCAGAGCCCATTCCTCCTCAGAGAAATACACAGCCACCTCCTCGAAGCTCACTGGCTCCTCCACGGCCATTTCCTGTCCCTGGCTCTGCAGGCCAGGGGCTGAGGCAGAGACAGACATGGGTGTTCTGCAGCCTGGCAGGGGAAAAGGGGAATTGGAGACAATTCAGAGGGGACTTTAATCCTTTCCATACCCCCATTCTCCCCAGACTCTGTCCCTGGTGACACACATGCTAAACTCTGCCAATGTGAGCAAAAGTTTTAGTCTGGAAATTCCATAAACAGTGCACAGGAATTAGATCCCAAATACACATTCATTTCTGTCTGTACCTGGCTTGAGTTATAACATTACTGCGTCTGTAACAATGGGGATTTAGTTCTCAGCACCCAGTGTTTCTGATAACAAGCCACATACAGGCAATCCCCGAGTTACGCGGATCCGACTTACATCGGATCCGCACTTACAAACAGGGCTTTTTCTCCCTGGAACTCGCAGGCAGCAAGACCACCCAGAGCGCAGTGGTCCTGCCACCTCGACCTCCGGGGCGAGAAAAGCTGCTCCCAGTGTCCCTTGTCTGCTGGAGACGGTCCCCAGCAGACCAGAGGCACCGGGAGCAAAGCGGCAGCAGCAGCTGCGGCTTTGCTCCCCGTGTCCCTGGTCTGCTTTGGGGGGGGGGGGGCGTGCAGCTAGTGCCCCCCCCCTCTCCCCCCCAAGCAGACCAGGGAAATGTGGAGCAAAGACCCGAGCCTGTGGTAGAGCAGGTGGGGCGCTGCCGGTTGGTCCCGCAGCACCGCTCCTTGACGCTACTGGACCAACCCAGCAGCACCCTAGCTGCTCTGCCCCAGGAGTCCTGATTCAGCCGCTGCTGATCAGTTTCAGCAGTGGCTGAATCAGGACACCTGGGGCAGAGCAGCTGGGGCGCTACTGGACCAAGCCAGCAGTACCCCAGCTGCTCTGCCCCAGGCGTCCCCCAGTCAGCCGCTGCTGAAACTGACCAGTGGCTGACTACAGGAAGCCCCTGCCCGGGGCTTCCTGGAATCAGCCACTGATCAGTTTCAGCAGCAGCTGACTTGGGGATGTCTGGGAGTCTTAAGTTGAATCTGTATGTAAGTCAGAACTGGAGTCCAGATTCAGCTGCTGTTGAAACTGATCAGTTTCAGCAACGGCTGAATCTGGACGCCAGTTCCGACTTACATACAGATTCAACTTAAGAACAAACCTACAGTCCCTATCTTGTACGTAACCCGGGGACTGCCTGTATTCATTTGCTGACCATGGACATAGGTTAAATTTAGGCTGCTGTATTTAAAACCCTTAATCTTCATTCATGGGTTTGTAGCACAAACTTTGCTCTCTCATCTCACAGAGACGTTATAAACCCTTTCCACAAGAGAGAATCAGTGAAGTTAACACCACCATTCAGATGCTTATTATTAAACATGTGTGCTGAGTGTTTTCAGGATGAGATCTTAAAATTCATGGATTCAGAAGATATCCCTAGTCATGCAGTCTGACCCCCTCTGTGGCACAAGCCATTACACTTAGTCTAGTTACCCAGGCACAAAGCTCTGTTTCCCCACAGTGTATTTTCGAGAAAGTTCCCCAGTGATTTCAAGACATCAAGAGAAGGGAGAATCCACCAGTTATTTGCTCATTTGTTTCAGCAGCAAATCCTCTTCCCTATCAAACATTTGTGCCTCTTTTCTAGCCTGAAATAGTCTGGCATCAGCGTTCACTTATTGACTCTCACTGAACCTTATCCAGTCAATGGCATGGGCAATACATTTTGATGGGGGGGCAGGGGGCAAACGGAAAGTGGCTGAGAGCTGCACTCTTCCATGACATTAATGCAGGAAATGCAGGGTCTGGGATGGACGTTGGGAGAAGGAAGCAAGCTTGGGGTAAGGGTTTGGGATGCAGGACAGGTAGCGGGGTCTAGGAGGGAGTTTGGGTGAAGGAGGCAGGCTGTGATCAAGGACACTGGATTGGCCAACTACGCATTAGATATTTAAAGTAACTTTAATTTAGAGACGTGACTTGGTGGACAAATAAGCGGCTGCGGGTTTCTGACCACTGAGAGCTCTTGCATATGTAGCTGCATACCCAAACTCTGTCCTCCTCCTGCAGAGTGGGGGGCAGGAGTAAGAAGCAGAGATTAGGAGTGGAAAGGAAAAGTTGGGGTGTCAGAGGCAAGCTCTGGACAGGAGATTTATCTGAGTGACTCCTGGCCCGAGGCCAAGCACCTCAGGAAGGCAGGGAGCCTGCCTGATCCTCTCACAGGCTGCAGGGCCATGTGGGTGTGTGAATAATTATGACCCAGAGGGGAGGGGGCACAGTGCTTTCTTTCTGGCCAGATAACCGCCAATGAGATTGCCCTGGGGGTGGAAGAAGCCCCTGAAGCCTTCCCCCCCTCCCTTCTGGGCTCGCTGTCACTTTCTAAGTGACTTGCAGATGGGGAGTGGTATCCATGGACTGGATCTGATGGCTTGGTGGGGCAGATTTGGCCCATTAGCTGTATTTTGCCCAGGCCTGCACAAGACTTAACAGCCTTTGGGGATCCAGCAGTTTCTTGCCTTGAACAAACGGATGCTGTGGAAGCCAGTCAGCTCTCAGCCTTTCAGAATATTTATTGTTTGAAACCAACCCCATATTGAAACTGTCTGAGCAGTGAAATCTGAGCCTGAAGGTGCCGTCCATTGTGTGCTTTAACTTCACCCCTTTAGCATCACAAACCTATAGACCAGTGTTATTCAAAGTGTCCACAGGGCCCCATGCAGCACCCCTGGGGCTCCTCACTGATCAGTGGGTGAGATTTAGGGCTGTGTGCACCGTGGTCACTGGGTTTGGTTGGTAACTTCAATGACAATCCCATGAAGATGTTCTCATAGGAATTTTCTCATCATTTAAAGAATCTCCCCCTGCAAACTCACCTTGTCTGAAAGCTCCCAGGGATTTTCTTCTTGATCTCTCCAGTGCAGAGGGCAGAGTGTCTGGTTAGGGAAGGAATACGAGAGGTGAGATTCCAGGCTCTTCTATTTATAACAATGTCTCCACGCTAAACTCCACGTTTCAATTTTATCAGAGACCAGACAGGGACACACTCAGGTATTTAGTATGAAAAAGTCTGAAACTTTCATTTCCTCTCTCACTCGGGCACCTCCCAGCAATGGAGCCAATAACCCTGCAGCCTCACACCCATCCTAGGAGAGACTAGCTGTAAATGAGATTTACTCTTCCCTACCCACCCCCTCCCACTTGTTTTCTCATTCATTTACTGCCTCTTATCATAACCTGGAGCTGTGGTGGTGGGACACATGGCCATCACAGTAATTTTAGCCATTTTGATCTCTGAATGGGAGGTTCAGAGTTTGCAGACCCCTGGCTCTACCTGCAAGCAGATGGGTCTGTTCACAGAAGTGTCTAAGGAGAGAAGAGTGATGGGGCCGTCATTCTCCTCATGGAAATTGAGGGAGGGGAAGGTTGCCTTCAGAGGCCAGATTCAATGGTCTCAGATACTTGCACCACTTTCCCCTAATGTATCCCTTCTAGTTACCTTTGAACTCCCTCAGAGTCTCTGATAGAGCAATCGTTTTCTGGGAGAAACTGCTGAGTTGTTCTTCCAGTTCAGGGGAAATCTCTGGCAGCTGGAATTGCCCCATCTCACACCTGAACAGAAACAATTCCATGTGATTCTATTTAGTTTACTGCTGATAAGTTCTGGCTAGTAAGTCTCAACTGTAACTGGCCTGGAGTTAGAATTTCTCCAATTCTCCCAGCCTGAGAGCAGAGACAACACATCCCATGGCCATGCAACCTTCCCCTGGAAGATTCCACTGCTGTTCTTCACTTCTGGCCTGGGGAGACTAAAGGGGAATTGAGTCTCCATGGCCAACTCAACTCACTCCTTGGCCTCCAGGCACTAACGGACAGGAGGTTCCCAGGTGAAGGGCTGTAGGAATCTGTCCACTAGGGACTAGACTGAGACACCAGCTCCCCTCTCCCCAGCTCTTTCCGCACAGGTCTCCAAACAACTCTCGGGTGGGACAGACTCTTGGTCGCTGCTGCTCTGGACTGAATGTGAGGAATTCCAGAGTTTAAAGTGCAAGGATGAGACCCTCAGAATTAAATGAGTCAGAGATATTTGTATCTAACATCTGGCTGTAGAGCCGTGGGGAGAAGTGGTGCTAACATCTGTTCCAAACCCTTTCCTTGCACTGTTCAGTGTGAGGGGAGTGAGAGCCACCTACCTGCTCAGGGTGCTTCTGACGTCCTAGAAAAAAAGACACAGAAAAGAATCTCTGCCCTATTGGACACACACAGAGGACCTCAGGGAAAGGATTTTGCAAACATGGGAAGAGAGGCCCTGCCTTGGCCCCAGGAACATGGATCCCCTGAGCGAATGGGGCTATTCCATCTCTAATAGCTCTGTGCCTGTAACTCTACAAAGCACAAATCAATGGAGATTGCCTATCTCCTAGAACTGGAAGGGACCTTGAAAGGTCATCAAGTCCAGTCCCCTGCCTTCACAGCAGGACCAAGTACCACCACTGACAAATTTTTGCCCCTAATCCTTAAATGGCCTCTGCAAGGATTGAACTCACAACCCTGGGTTTAGCAGGCCAATGCTCAAACCACTGAGCTATCCCTCCCACCAAAGAGTCACTCGCACAAGGTGTTACACTGAGATCTGACAGCTGGACCCCAGCACCTGTGATTCAGGAGCCTCCCTTCCCTGTGCGGGGAGCTGGGATGTTTGTCCCTCAGTCTCACCTGCAGGAATTCACTTGTTGGCTTCTGACACGTTCCCTCCAGCTCACCGATCCCCTCACTGAGGCAGGAAATCTGCACAGAGAGTTTCCTGACAGTGTCAGTCTGGAACCTCCCAATCGCCTCGTCTAACTTCTCCAGCTGGGCTAGGAGGAGTCGCTCTTGTTCCTCCAGGAACAGCTGCAGCTGCTGAAACTCGGCCACAATCATCTGCCTCTCGGCTTGGGTCCATTTCTGTGTGAAAACAGGGAAAGGGCTGGTCAGGGGCATGACAGAACCCAGGGCTCTTTCATGGGGAACAGCGCGCAGCAGCAAGAATTTCTTGGAAAAACCTAATATGTGTGACATTTGACTCTACTTTGTGGTTACTCAGCAGAGGCATCTCTCCCAGCATCTCCTTTGACCCATGTCCCTCAGTCATGGGCAACATCTTCTGTCATTCATGGGCTCTGGGAATTCAGACCCAGAGCAGCAGGAGGCAGGACTCAGCACCAGCCTGACAGAGATATCCAGGGAGGAAAAAGAAGCAAACATGTTAATGCACCAAGTGAGCAGACAGCCCTTCAGGGGACATTCAGCTTTCTTGGGAAAGCCACAAAGGTTGGACACGAACTCATGCTGACATGGATGCTCAGGGCCTGTCTACACATGGATCTCACCCAGCAATCCATGATCCAGGAGAAACACAAACAAGCCCAACCTCACCAAGGTCACGCAGGAGTCTGCCTCCTAACACAGCCCTCCCACTGCCAGTCCCTGCTGCTCCATAGCCTCAGGCACCTACCAAATACTCCTGGCTTTTCCCTTCTGTTGTTGTTTTCCTTCTCAACACCTTTTCTCTCTCTTCCATCAGAGTCTTCAAATGGGCTTCCAATTTTTCCTAAAGAAACAGAAATAAGCACGAGGACAAACCCCATGAGATGTCAGGAGCCCATTTGTCTGCCTTTAAGTGGCACAGTCCCAATTTTCTGGAGCTCTGCTCCTGTCCAGCAGGGACTCAGCCCTGGACATGGCTTTGTCCATAGAAAAAGAGACAGGATGAGACTGAGGGTATATTGACACAGCAAAGTTAATTCAGAATAATAGCCGTTATTCCGAATTAACTTTCATAGCATCTACACAATACAAGCAAACCACTATTTTGAATGAAATTTGAAATAGCGGGTTGCTTAATTTGAGTTTGGTAAACCTCATTCTACGAGGAGTAACGCCACACTCAAACTAGCTAATTCGGAGTAAGCGCTGTGTAGATGCTTATTCTGAAATAGGGGGCCTCCAGCCCTCCCCAGTTTCCCCTGGTGGACACTCTGGGCCAAAGCAGAAAAACTCTTCTGCTCCCTCTCCCCCTCCCCCAGGCCCGAAGCCCTTAAAGGGGCAGAGTCTGTTTGACCATAGCGCCTGTGCCAGCCGCAGGCCTGCCAGCCCAGAGCCCGTAGGCACTGCCCCGATCCAGGTGCCAGCATGAGCCAGCCAGCCAGTGCCAGCCAGCCTTCCACTGCTCCCCAGGACCAGTCTGGCAGCTCCCAGGAGCCTGCCAGGGGATGGAGAAGTCGAGCACCTTCCTGGCCCAGTGTGGCGATCATAGACCTGATAGAGGTTTGGAGGGAGACCTCCAATGTCAACGATCTCTGCACTAAATAGAGGAACGCAGCCATCTACCGAGAGATGGCTGACAGCCTGGCCACCAAAGCCACAGGCGCAACCAGGAGCACGTGTACACGAAAATTAAGGAGCTGCAGCAGGCCTATGCCAGGGCCATAGCGAGCAGCTCCCAACCAGAGGCAGACCCAGGCCTCTTCCCCTATTTTGATGCCCTGTACCGCATCCTGGGGGCTCAGACAGTCCATGCCCCCCAGGTGGTGATCAACCCAGAAGCAGAGGGCCCTAACCAGGGCATGGAGGAGGAGGATGACGATGACAGCCAGGAGCCTGCCGCGCACCCCGGAACCCAGAGCCTTCCCAGTAAGCCTGCTGCCAGTGTCGTCATGTAGCCAATTACAATTTTATTAATGACAGTATTTTTTAACCTGCAGACAGGCAGGGCTGGTAGTGGAAATGGGCTCTCCTGGCATCGGGGATTTCTCATGAGGTCTGCCATGGGTGGCCACAAGAACTGCTGGCTGATGGGAACTCCCAGCAGCTGCAGACTGACATCAGCTGCCAGAAGCAAGCAGGCACTGCTGGGACAGTGGGAAGTTTAACAGGTAACTGGCACCGAGAAACATTAGCTCATCAGTTAACCAGTTTGAACTCTTGCTACAATCCAGTTGAATCCCAGTTCTGCCTGGCATAGACCTGTGCTTCCTGAAGCCCTGCTATGGGTGGAGTGAAGGTGCTCGGGGCCCCACACAGCATCCAGCCCAGCAACCTCATCTAGTGCCAGCTGCTGCATCAGACTTTAACACCTCATGGAGGAGCCCAGGAGTTCAGCATCTTAGTGGGAAACCTCCTCTCCCTGCTGGGCCTGGGACTTTACAAGGCATCTTTCTCTCCTAACAGCCACACTTCATCACTGTTCAGTGATGCTGAGGGGCAGGGAGCTGGGTCCCTACCAGTTAGGGCAGGGACTTTCCCTTGCTGGGTGTTGTGCAAGGCCCAGATGCCACTGCGGGTCTATAAGGCAAATGCCAGATTATTAGTCCTGTTCCTCCAATCAGTAACAGCGTGTAACCTCCTCTTCTCCAGTCCCAAGGCAGCTCACTGACCGAGTGGCCTGTAGCTCCTGTGATCTAAACCCCTCTGATTGTTAACACCTTCCCTTGTGCAAACACCCCTCTCACCACCAGTGAGGGCTGGGTTTCAGAATTCAGAGCCTCAGAGAAACATTTCCCACATCAGGTATCTGTAAAGACTTGATGTAAGTTGCAACAAAGCCTGAGCATTTACTTTTTACAGCATCACTTGTACCACGAAGGCTTCACAGAGCTGTGCCACACCTGGGCCCGGTAACAGTCAGTGAAATTAACCTGTAATTAAAACCCAATGTTATTTCCCATCACACTGGACAGCAACTCTGTACCTTGTACTCCTGAGCAGCTTCCTGTACAGGCACCATCGTTAGATCCCAGGATCTGTCACACACCACACAGATGGGAGTTTGATTCTCTTCACAGAACAGCATCAGAGCCTCCTGGTGCTCCCCGCACACCCCGTCCCATCTTGCTCTCTGTGCTGCCTGGAAACTCAGCGGCTTGGCTAGTTCCACCACGTTTGCCAGCTGCCGGTTGGGCCGGAGGGGTCCCTGCTGCTCAGTGTCTCTGCCCTGAGGGCTGAGGGGGGCCTGGCAGGAATTGTGCCCACACTCCAGAGTGACAGGGGCTGTGAAATCCTCCAGACAGACGGGACGCGGCGCTTCCTCCCGGACACTTTCCAGGGGGCTCTCTGCAGCCATGGCTGCCTCTGGGCTGGGCAGCCGCTTCCCTGAGCTCGGCAATGGGGGGGCAGGTCCGGGGGGGGGGTCTGAGGCACCAGCACTGAGGATACAAAAAATCAAAATTAGAAACCAAAAAAGCCCCAAAAGCTTCGCTTCCCCCCCCGGCCCCCCCCCCCCGGCCTCTCAGCCCCCTGCCCAGCCAGCCCCGCCCCCGCGCTCCTCATGCCAGGGCCCCCCCTCTCCGCAGCCCCCCGCCCGGCGGGAGCATCAGGAGGCGGCAGAGCCCGGGGGGGGGGGGGGCGACACGCGCTGGGTGTTTGTGACGCGACCGCAGAGCCCCCCCCCCCAGCGCCGGACCCACCCGCAGCGTAGGACGGGGGGGGGGGGTCACAGCGGCCTCCCCCGCGCTGGGCCAACCCCGCAGCGAGTAACGGCGCCAACGGCCCCTCCCAACGGCTCCCGCCTCAGGGCCCGCGGCGCGGACCCTGAGCACGGCCGGGAACGCAGGGAATGGGGCGGGCGCGATCAGACCGCGCATGCGCAGCGGGTCAATGACTCCGATGAGAGTCCAGCGCCAGGGCTTAGCTCAGACCGAGGGGCTCCCCTCAGTGACGTTGCTCGCTCCGCCCCTTGCTCTGAAGCCCGAGTGACAAGCGAACCCCCGGCTGTCAGGCCCGAGTGACGTGAGATTTCCCCGCCCCCATATGGCGTCATCAATGACGTTGATTGCCCCGCCCCTTGCTCTCGCGCCCGGGTGACGGGGATTCCCCTGACCCAGCTGTGGCGCCGGGAGTGACGGGCCGCGCCAGAGACACTGAGGGCGGGCGAGGGATTCGCAAGGGGGCCGGGTCCGGGGCTCCACGAACCAATCAGAGCGCGGAGCCACAGCGACGTCACCGGGCCCCGCCTCCTGGCGCGAGACACCGACCCGCCGCTCGGGCCGAGACACGCGGCACGTGCTGGGGGACCGGGCCCTGGGCCGGGGCAGGCAGCTCATGGGACCCCCCCCCCCGCGACTCCCTGCGACCGTGACACCCCCTTGCGAGCCCCCCACAACCTCCCCTGCGATCGTGACCCTCCCCTGCGATCGTGACACCCCCTGCGAGCCCCCCACAACCTCCCCTGCGATCGTGACCCTCCCCTGCGACAGTGACACCCCCCTGCGAGCCCCCCACAACCTCCCCTGCGATCGTGACACCCCCTCTGCGAGCCCCACCCCACAGCTCCCTTGCAAGCTCTCACAGCCCCCCCTGCGAGCCCCTTACAATCCTCCCTATGGGGCCCCCCACAGCCCTCCCTGTGAGCCCGCCACACTCCCTCCGAACCTCCCACTTCATCCCACAGGGCTTTGACAGAAGTGTCCTGGGCTCTCACTTGGGGATCCCTGTTCTGTTCCCTCCCTCTGGGGCACCTGCATTGGCCACTGGGCAGACAGGACACTGGGCTGGAGGGGCCTTTGCTCTGACCCGGCCTGGTCGCTCCTGTGTGGGAGACCCGTAAAGTCATTAATATCGGCAGCGCTAGTGACACTGAGGCTCCTTTAGAACGAGCCAGAGCAGCCTTAGCGCACGTCAGGATCAGGCCCTTGAAACATGGATTCCAGCTGGAATAAGCATTTGGCCTGTGATCCGAATGTCACTGGGCTTGGAGGGAGCAGACCTTTATCCTTAGATGCCAGGGAACCTCGATTTCACTGTCCACTTACAAACCCAGGAAAAAATCTTTCCATTCATAGGAACTGAAAGTTACACACAGGCCCAGAAAGAACTGAGGCTGCTTGAGAACTTCTTAGAGTTCAAGGACTTGAATTAGTCTGTCTTGGGAGTCACATCAACAATTTGTGGTTTAATAATAAAGATTTTACTGTTTGAATCTCAGTGTCTGTCACTGAATAGTTACTGTCTGAGCCAAGTACTGCCTGCCCCCCCCCCCCCCCAGCATTTCCCACTGCTGTGAAAATTGAACATGGGAAAACTGTGCAACTGGGAGCATGTAACTAGATCCATATAAATACTCAACTTTTACTTTATCTGTCAACATCACACATCAAACACAAGGAATTCTGCACAAGCCTCACGCTCTCTCCTTACACGCACAGTTCTGGGAGCTGATCAGCCCAGCCTGGTGGATTCCGGGGAACATGTGATGCCCCAGGACCGTCCACACCAGCCCAGGGGTGGGTGCCAGGGCCAGAGCCCTAGTGGGACATGGCTCACCAAAGCCTCCAGGGCTGTGATGTCCTCACTGGCTCCTTCCAATCCAGCAAACAGCCTGAGTCAGCTCCAGGGAGGGGCACAGCCAGTTGTAGTTGGAGGCAGGGCAAAGCCTGAGCTCAGGAAATTGAAACTATCTCTGTTCCCCAGCCCAGAGGAGCCATGGCTGCAGCCAGCCCTGTAAAAAGCCTGCAGGAGGAAGCTACATGTCCCCTCTGCCTGGAGTATTTCACGGACCCGGTGGTCACAGCCTGTGGACACAATTTCTGCCGCGCCTGCCTCAGCCGGTGCTGGGAGGGACCCAACCCAACCGCCTCCTGCCCGCAGTGCAGGGACCCGGTGCAGCAGGACCCCCTCCGGCCCAACAGGCTGCTGGCAAACGTGGTGGAACTAGTCAAACAGCTGAGTTTGCAGGTAGTGAAGGGGGCGGGCGGGGACGGGGTGTGTGAGGAGCATCAGGAGGCGCTGAAGCTGTTCTGCGAGGAGGATCAAGCCCCCATCTGCGTGATCTGCAGAGAGTCCCGGGCTCACCGCGCGCACACGGTGCTGCCCATAGCGGAGGCTGCCCAGGAGTACAAGGTAGGGAGCTGCTGCCCTGTCTGCTGGGAATTACTCTGGGTTTTAGTCACTGGCTAATTTCCCTGACTGTTCCTGGGAGAGGCTGTGACAAAAGAAATGCTCTGGCCAAGGGGCAACTGAGGCAACAGAGCAAGTTATTAGAGACACCGGCTGAGAGAAACTTCTCTGAGATGCTCAGCGGAATCCTTCTGGACCCAGCCCCCCCCCCTCCACCGGGGAAATGAGGGGCCGTTATCCAATGGGAGGCTGGCTTATAGGAATGTGCTGCCTTCAGACTGGAGAAGGGGGTGGTGTGGTACAAGCGGCTGTTACTACAGATTTGAGGACTAAAATTTATGGTTATTACTTGTATTTGCATCATAGTCGCCCTGACAGACCCCATGTGAGATCTAGGCTCTGCACAAAACCCAGCCAGAGCCAATCCCTGCCCTGAGTAGTTTACAGTCTAGGCAGACAAAAGACGGAGTGGGAAACTGAGGCACAAAGGCTCGAGAGTAGGTCAGTGGCTGAGTTCAGCATGGAACCCCTGTTTCTCCAGACCCAGTCCATGAGTTTAACCACTAGGGAATGCTGCTACCTCAACTACAGTGATGAATGTGTGGGTTAGGAGGGAAAGACGCCTTGCTACGAGCCCGGGCCCAACAGGGAGAGGAGGTTTCCCACTGGGATGCTGAACTCCTGGGCTGCTCCAGGAGGGGTTAAACTCAGATGCTGCAGCCAGCGCTAGAGGAGGTCACAGGGCTGGATGCTGTGTGGGATCTGGAGCGCCTTGAGTCCACCCACAACAGGGCTACAGGCAGTGCAGGGCCATGCCAGGCACCACTGGGATCAGACTGGAATGGAGCAAAACTACCCCCAGGCTGGAGCTGCCCGGTGCCGGTCTGACCTGTGCCAGTGGGTACCTGGGCACAGACCAGCCAGCAAGGTTCTATTAGTCCCACCAGGCAGCCTGTGGGAATCTCCCAGAATGCACTGCTGCCGGGAGCTGTACCAGGGACTGTGGCAGCGGGTACCTGCCCAGAGGGCGTTGCTCTAAAAAGGGTTTAGGGCAGCGCTGGGGCAAACCTGAACCCTACTTACTACAAATCAGCCTATTTAATTACAGGGGCCACTGACCCATCCCCAGAGCACAGGACATGCTCACGTCTACCTGCCCAGACCCACCCTCAATGCTTGGTCGGCCTCTGTGGGCCTGTCCCTGCCTCTGTCAGACCATCCCCACCTACGTCATTCTGTGTGGAGGAGCCGCCCCCTCCTGCTGCAGCCTCAGTCTCCTCTTGTCCCTTTCTCACCAGACAGAGTCACGACCTGGGCTGAGTCCCCACCGGGCAGGACAGAGCCCCACAGAACTGGGACTGTGCAGCGTAAAGCCAGACAAAAGGCCTCCTCACGCCCTCAGATGGGGAAGGGGGGGAGACAGAAGAGCCTGGTGATCTGCCCAGGGGCCCATTGAGCCTCCCTACAACTAATGGGCTGGCCCTGGTGCCAAGCCCAGCTGTGTCCAACCAGGGCAGCCCCCAGAGCTGAGCTCCCAGCCCCTGTGTAAGCCCTGGTGGTTCCTGGGTTTGGCATCACTTCGCTATTTCAATCCCCTCACACAGAGATGTGTTGATTCACCCCCAGTGCAAGTCAGGGCCGGTCCCGGGCTGCGCCGCCAATCGTTTCACACACACCAACAACGCGCGGCGATAACTGAGCTCTCTCTCTAACCACTAAACAGACTCAACCTGCCTCGGTAACAGTCAGATTCTGACACACTCCCAGGCTGTATTAATAAGGTTTCATCTGCTTGGGGGCCCTGATGTCACACAGCGACTGGGACCAACAGTCCCTGGGGCTGTGGGTGGGAAAACGCCCCGTTCCCCACCCCTCTCAGCCTCACAATGAAACCTCGCAGCTCATTTCTGTTTCCTCAGGGGAAAATCCAGGCCCATTTGAAGACTCTGAGGGAAGAGAGAGAAAAGCTGCTGGGATGGAAAGCGACGGGAGAGAGGAGAAGCCAGGAGTATCTGGTAGGTGCCTGTGGCTATGGACCGGCAGGGGCAGGTCTGAATGTTGGGCAGCAGCTCAGGAGAGATTCAGATGGTGCCCAGCTGATTAGCAGAATGTTCACAGCTAGATTTTGTTTCAACTGGTGGTGCACATGTACATGCCTCGGTGCACATTGACAAATTTATTCCACACATGGATGGAGAAGATTAAAGAGAACATTGGTGCTGAGTTCTGTCCCCTTCAGCTCTGGGTGTGATTTCCCAGAGCCCAAGAATAACAGAACTTGCTGCCCATGGCAGGCAGGGAATCGTCCCTTTCAGAGGGATACGGGCCAAACAGGAAACTGAGGGATGCCTCAGCCTAGTACCCACAGATGGTATTACAGGTTCTCAGGCTCTGCCCATGCCCCTGACCAGCCCTTTCCCTGTTTTCACAGAAACAGACACAAGCCGAGAGGCAGAAGATTGTGGCCGAGTTTCAGCAGCTGCGTCAGTTCCTGGAGGAACAAGAGCGACTCCTGCTGGCCCGGCTGGAGAAGCTGGACGAGGCGATTGGGAGGCTCCAGACTGACACTGTCAGGAAACTCTCCGCTCAGATTTCTCGTCTCAGTGAGCAGATCGGTGAGCTGGAGGGGAAGTGTCAGAAGCCAGCGAGTGAATTCCTGCAGGTGAGACTGAGGGAGAAACATCCCAGCTCCCCACACAGGAAGGGAGGCTCCTGAATCACAAGTGTGTGTGTCCGATGGGGCTGAGCTTCTTTTCTCTCTCTCCCCTCTAGGACATCAGAAGCACCTTGAGCAGGTAGGTGTCTCTCGCTCCCCTCACACTGCCCAGCGCAGAGAAAGGGCTTAGAGCTGGTGGTGGCACCACATCTCCCCAGGGCCCTGCAGCCAGATATGAGGGGAAGGTCACAGGCTGGGCACAAATCTCTGATCAGCTTCAGCCTGAGGCAGGGCTGTGGGGTGGGACATGGGCCTGTCACTGCTGGGCACTGGGCACATTCAGCCCAGGGCAGCAGGGACCCAGAGTCTGTCCCACCCGAGGGCTGTTTGGAGACCTGTGGGAATGGGCTGGGGAGGGGGGAGCTGGTTTCTCAGTCTAGTCTCTAGTGGGGAGATTCCTCCAGCCCTTCCCCTGGGAACCTCCTGCCCCTCAGCGCCTGGAGGCCAAGGGGTGAGTTGGCCGTGGAGACTCAATTCCCCTTTAGTCCCCCAGCTGGTCTCCCCAGGCCAGAGCTGCAGACTGTTCATGGGACCTTTGAGGGGACGTTGCAGGGCCAAGGGCTGCGCTGCCCCTGCTCTGGGGCTGGGAGAACTGGAGGATTCGAACTCCAGGCCCGGCAGAGCAGCGACTCACTGGCCAGAGCTGGAGAACTGAGTCACTCGGTGCAGTGTCACCATGTGACGTTGTCTCTCCCCAGGTGTGAGACGGGGCCGTTCCAGCCACCAGAGGAGATTTCTCCTGAATTGGGCGAGCGAGTCAGGGGTTTCTCCCAGAAAACGATTGCGCTGTCGGAGACGCTGAGGCAGTTCACAGGTACCGAGAAGGGACAGGGGAGGGGAGAGTGAGTGAAGCGTCTGAGGCCATGGAAAGAGACCGATGCTGGTCATTTGGTTCCTAGCTAGACAAAGCTTCTGTTGACTTGTGAGGTGAGAATGGTGCCCACTTGCTGTACCAGGTTGATTCATTGACCCATATCTGTTCCAAAAGCCGCTTTGTAATTACAGCAATGGTTAGAGCACAAAATGGCCGACACACAGACAGAAACACGCCCAGCTCCGTGCTGCTCTCTGCAGAGACGCTGAGTACACAGACCCCACGGCTCACAGGCAGAGCCAGGAGTTTGCAAACAATGAACTTCCCACTAGAATCAAAGGGACCAAAGTGGGTGAAGTTACTTTGAGACCAACGTTTTGGCAGGATCTGGGCTTAGGCTGTGACAAATGTCAGGAAGTGAATGAGCCAAACCCAGTGGAATCTGCAGGGCGGGGGGGGATGTTGAGGAGAAAGCGAATCTCTTCACACATTGTCCTGGGCTGGCTGTGAGCCATGGGGACGTTGGTTCCTTTGCTGGGAGAGGCCTGAGTCAGAGAGGAAGTAGGAGGCTCCAGACCCTTTGTATATTAAATTCCTAAGGGTACATCTACACTGCAGGAGAAAGTTAAATTAAGTTACACAACTTCCACTGTGTTAATTGTGTAGCTGAATTTGAAGTAGATTAACTCGGCTGTTGGTGCTGTCCACAAAGGCAGTGGAGGGAAAAGCACTTTGCCTCTGACTTCTCTTATTCCTCGTGAAATGAGGGCTACTGGCACGTACAGACTCACCCCCTCAGTTAGATTTGCTGTCTTCACTCGACCACTAATTCAAACCCTGGGAGATCAACAGTGGCAGTCTTCTCTGCAGTGTAGACACACCCAAATGTGTCTCTGCTATAACAAAAACCCAGGTCTGTGTGTTAGGGTTGGGGATGTCGTGGGCAATACGGACTCCTGAATTCTCACCTCTCTTACCCCTTCCCCCACCAGACACGCTGCCCTCATCACTGGACAGAGCAAGAGGAAAGTCCTTGGGAGCTTTCAGACAGGGTGAGGTTTCACGTGGAGACTGAAAACATCTTCCTGAGCTTGTAGCTCAAGTCACCAACCAAACCCCCAGCGACCACGACAGGCAGAGCCCAAACCTGCCCACTGAGCGGTGAGGCGCCCCAGGGGCACTGGATCAGAAGGACGAGGGGCCGTGTCCTGCTCCTTAAGCAATGGGATGGTCGGACCCCCCACTTCTCACTATGGGCACAGTTTGCAGGCAGGGGGCTTTGCAGGCAGGGGCTGCGCTTTGTGTCGGGGCAGCTGATCGGTGCAGCCCCTCCTTGGGCACCAGCCTCTGCCCTGTGCTGGCCCCTCCCAGTGACCCCACCCCAGATCCCCTTCCCCAGAGCCCTGCCCCCGGCCAGGCCAGAAGCCAGAGCTGGGCTCCCCCCATTGAGCCTGGCTGCCCTGAGGAGCCCTGGACCCTCCACTGCCCTGGGGGTGACTAATGCCCAGGCCCTGCTCTCTGGGGTGAGGCGGCTCTTCCCCCGCGCTGCCCCCTCCCCTCTGTGCCCTGGGTGGGGGGTGGAGGCTGCAGCAGGGGAGGGAGTTTCCCTCTGGGGGTTAAAGCTGGAACCTGCCTCCTCTCTCCCCCCCCCCCCCCCCCCACTGAACCCTCCTGCTCTGGGCCTGGCCCTGGGGATGGAGCAGTCCGAGCTGGGGGCAGGAGGCTGCAGCCTCTGCACACAAATGAGAAGCTGACGAAGCGGGTCCCATTGCCCAGGCTGAGGCGCTGCAGTGACAGCTCGGCTCAGTCTCAGGGCCCAGGGCAGAGGCAGCTCCCTGGGGCCCAGGCCTGTCCCAGCCACAACAGGGCTGCGGGGGAGGGTGAGAAATGGCCCCAGCCGCCCCCAGGGCTGAGCTCTGCCCCTCACGCCCTGATTCTCTCTCCCCAGCGACTGTGACTCTGGATCCAGACACGGCTCATCCCGACCTCGTCCTGTCTGGGGATCGGAAACATGTGAGATGGGAACAAACACAGCAGCGACTGCCCGACAACCCAGAGAGATTTGACCCTGTGCCCTGTGTGCTAGGCCGTGAGGGATTCATCTCGGGGAAACATTGCTGGGAGGTGGAGGTGGGGGATGGGTGTTACTGGGCTGTGGGGGTGGCCAGAGAGTCTGTGAGCAGGAAGGGACAGATCAGCCTTAGCCCTGAGGGGGGGATCTGGGCTGTGGAGCGGTGGGGGGTTCAGTTCCGGGCTCTCACCTCCCCTGTGACTCCCCTGTCCCTGAGCCCCCCCCGCAGGATCCGGGTTTGTCTGGACTGTGACCGGGGGCAGGTGACATTTATCGATGCTGGTGCCGAGGCCCCGATCTTCACTTTCCCGCCGGGCTCCCTCCCTGAGGAGAGAATCCGACCCTGGATCTGGGTCGGGTGGGGATCCCCGCTCAGCCTGTGCCCCTGAAATCAGCCTCTCTGGCCTCACACAGCCCAGGCTCTGTTACCTCACAGGACTCCCCTCTACCCAGCCCCTGGCTCCTCATCTCTATGATGCCTGAAAGCTTCTCCCCCTCCCTCCCTGCAGCCCCAGAGATAGAAGGGGAAAGGAGAAGGCTCCTTTGGGCTGCTACAGGGGCAGAGGTGGGGGTTGGGCAGAGGCAGAATTAACAGCTGGGCTGGGGACAGGTGGAGGTGGGGGTGGTGGGATGCAGAATTAACCAATCAGGGTTTGGGGGTTTGGGGAGAGGCTGCTCAGCAGCATGGAGCCATTTGTACCAATCTGTGCCCTGAGATCTCATTGGTGTCTCCAGCCAGAGCTCCTGCTGCAGGAGCCAGAGTGGCCTTCCCCTGTGACTGTGGGGTAGCCAGCAACACTTGTAACCAGTGTCCCTTTAAGTTTTTCCATCCCTGAGTGGAGGGAGTTTGGTCTTGTGCACCAACACTGAGGTTATGGGCAACGTGTGCCATGAACATTCATATTTAAACATGAGTCTTGTTACTTCTGCACAAATAACTTTTTGATAAATGTTATTCATTTCTGTTCGGTTCATGTGGGTATTTCCCTTAAAATGGGCGTTTTCATGGAAGTTCCTTTGAAGAATACTGCTGATAGATTTCCAAAACTGTGACATGTTCCAAAACAAAACAAATCGCTTTTGTCCAAGCCCCACATGTACCACAAAATGCAAGTCTCGGTTCCTCTCCCCTGTTGAGGGCTCACTTTAATATTTGCTGCTCTCTAAAGGTTACGTCTATACTGCAGAGCTATTTCGGGATACCGGAAGTATCCCAAAATAGCTATTCTGCGTCTATTCAAGCAGCCCGTTATTTTGAAATAGATTTCAAAATAAGGGCAGGTTATTCCAACGTCCCGGTAACCCTCATTCCACCAGTCTTAAGGGCATTTCGGAATAGCGAGTTATTTTGAAATTTGGTTCTGTGAATATAACACCAAATTATAAAATAAGCTATTTTGAAATAGCCTCAAAATAAGCTACGCAATTTGCTTAATGTGTATTGCGTAGCTTATTTCAAGCTAGGGGTGCTCTATAGACACAGCTTAAATGTTTACAGGAGGTTTGTACTGTGGTCCAGAAATTTGTCTTTAAAATAGTGCTTGTAATTTTACATAATACAGATCTATGACACGAACGTAACAGCACCCCCCACGGTGATCCACAAACTCCTCCGATACAACGTAAGAACAGGGGCAAGATGCTGTTAGTGTTGTACTATACACGAGACACTTCCCAAAGGGTAACATGTAGCATGTCCCCACTGGACTCCTGTAGCAGGAAGGCACGGCCACGCTCCACCACAGGGAAATTTTGACGGGCCCACTGTGCTGGGCAGCAACGGAGCTTGCACCTGGTGTGGCCTGGTTGTCTTGCTGGAGCTTGGCTTGTTTTGCAAGGTATTTACAGGCCCTAGGTCACCTCTTCCAAATGCTTGTTGAGGTAGAGCTGGAGGGAAACTGTTTTTTGTTTATTTGTTTCAACAGGTTAGATAGGCATCGGTCAGGGATGGTGTAGACGGAGCTTGGTCCTGCCTTGAGGGCGGGGGGCTGGACTCGATGACCTCTCGAGATCCCTTCCAGTCCTATGATTCTATGATTCTATGATTCAGAGTAGAAAAATGCTGAGTTAGAAAAACAGCCTGTTCCTAGGTGGCTGAGAATCAGCTGAGCCACGTCCCCCATCCACGAGGTTTGTTTTTTTTTTTACTCTCCTTGGCTCAGACACATCTCCTACTGAGGGAAGACTGAACAGTGGATATGGCGTCAGTGGGACCTGAGTGGGGGCCACCCCTTTTCCTCCAGTGTCTCTCACGGGAACACTCCACTGGCTACGGCTGTGTGAGAAGATCTATAATAAACAAGGACGTTGAGGAGCCTTTAGTCAAAACCAAACCGCTAACGTGTGCTTTGGACAGAACCAAGCCAGTGAAACACACACAAACGAGAGCCCTCATCCAACCGTCACTTGAAAGTGTGTTAGGCACAATAAGGTTCTGTCCATGCACCACAGACTCAGCCCTGGCCCCAAGCATAGCCACCACGTGGGCTTGGCCCCCACTCTCCCACCCAGCCCACCACCACCTCCAACTTACTTTCCAAGGGAGGGGGGTGTTGCACAGTGGTTCTGCTGAGGAGGTGGGCGGGATTCAAATTCTTTGTGCGCTCCCTGGAGGGAACTGAGGTTGTGACCTGTCCCTGGGCTCAAGGTGAAACATTGGGAACTACCGTTACTCCTCATGGAACAAGGTGTACTGGTAGTTCGAATTAGAGAGCCTAATTCGAACTTCCTACTCCATGCCGCGTGTAGCTGTGGGCACGGAGTCTGCACTAAGGGGGATTTAAAAATGGCGGCACCCGGCAAGATGCAAATGAAGCCTGAGATATTTAAATCCCGGGCTTCATTTGCAACTTCGAATGACTACATTAGTCACCCTAGTTCAAACTAGGGTGACAGTGTAGACATACGCTAATAGTCCTACTTACAGCAGATTCGTTAATAAAGAAATTAAGACGCAGATCTTATCTTTCAGTAAAAACTAAAACAATAGTCTGGTAGCACTTTAAAGACTAATAAAACATATAGATAGTATCATGAGCTTTTGTGGGCACAGCCCACTACTTCAGATGACCGGATGATCTGTGGCCTTGCTTTGCCTTGCCGACTTTTCTGATCTCGGGCTCGTGGTTTGATACTTTACACAGCACACAAGCCTCTGAGTGTTCAGTCATTAACCGGCTCCGGGATGGATATATGTGAAAATATCTGTTCACAGAGTAATGAGCCTCTTCCCTCCGGCCTCTGTCATCCTGGGGTGTGCAATGCCCTAGGTGAGGGGCTGGGCCTTTGGGCCTGAGCATCCCTTGACCCCTGCTGTGACCGTCCCTGCTGTGACCGTCAGTGTAAGGGGCTGGCTGTGACACAGGCAGGCCAGCCTGGTGACCAGGCAACCTGGGGTAGTGGGGGGAGGGAGCTGTCTGTGAGTGGGTCCAGGTAAAGGCTGTTGCAGGGCCTCTGAAAAGCTGACATGTGATCACTGGGATGGCCTTATTGATCTTCCAGCCAGTGGGGGATACCCAATCCCTACCTACCAGCCACCATCTGGCTGAGAAATGGGCTCCAGGACCCCAGCAAGCCAGAGCCAGAGCCACATGCACAAATTTGCCAACACAAGGGGACCTACCTCTGCCACAGGCTGCCCGGTAGGCCCAGGTCCCACAGCCAGAAGAGCCCCCAGGCAGACACCCAAATAGAGAAGGGCCCACAGCCATTCTGTGCTGCCTGGTGACACAGCATCACTGGGGATTGAAAGAACTGAGCTCTGGGGCCCCAGCCTCTTGCCCAGCTCCTGTCACACTCTAGGGCTGAGCCATGGGGCACGGGCTGCAGAAGCTGAAACCTGAGGGAGCCAGCACAAGCCACCATCCCAGGCCTCCCTCTGACAGGAGCAGAAGGGGATTGAGGCTCAGGTTGTGTAACTTGACCAAATCACAAGTCTTGCTGTGAGCAGGATTTGAACACACACACAGAAACCCTACAGGGTTCCAAGTCCAACACCTTCACCACTCGGGCATCACAGAAGAAACCATCTGACACGGTGCTGCCAGGGAGGGGCCTCACTGCTAGTCGCTGTTCCTGTTCCAGGAGCAGAGCAAGTTTTGTCCTGGGCACCAATATTGAGGGCGTGTGCACCTGTTTGTGTGTGTGAGCCCCCATGGCTGTGATAGTTTTTACACATGAAGGGAAATGCCCCCCTTGAACACCCCACACCTCCCACACACACGGCACTTCTCCTGAACTGCTGCCTCTCTGGGAGGTGGATGAACTGCAGGTGCGGGAGGAGTTCCCTGACTAAAAGTCAGGCAGGCAAAGTCCAGCCTGTAACACCCAGCAGAGCGGATTCCTCTGCCTGGGGAGAGCAGGAACAGACCAGCACTTGGGAGCTTGGCTGCCAGCTGCTTAGCACATCTGGACACAGAAGAATCCCAAGACTTGGTTCTGCCAGGCTCCAGTTTCCCCTCTTCTGTTTCTTTTCAGCTCCCTGCAAACTGCCTCCCAGCTGTGGGTGAGGCTGAGTGTGTGTGAAACCAGCTGCACTTTGGATTATTTTGTTAATTGTTTAAAAAGCCTCAGGCACCTCTTCTGCCTGGGGAGGCGGCTGTAACCATCCTTCCCGTGTGTCTATACCAGAGTCTAAGGGTACGTCTAGACTACAGGGTTTTGTCGACAGAAGTTTTGTCGACAGTATCTGTCGACAAAGCTTCTGTCGACATAGAGCATCCAGACACATTCAGTTCTGTCGACAAAGCAACCTGCTTTGTCGACAAAACCCTGTAGTCTAGACGCAACCCTACAGGCAATAACACCTTCTGTCGACAGAATTCTGTCGACAGAAGGTGTTATGTCTCGTAAAATGAGGTTCACCAGCGTCGACAAAACTGCTGAGTTCTGTCAACGTTATGTCGACAGAACTCAGCGATAGTGTAGACGCTGGTATAGTTTTGTCGACAAAAGTCCACTTTTGTCGACAAAACTCAGTAGTCTAGCCACACCCTAAGACACAGATTAGAGTTTACTTGTCAGTGGTGCCGTGTCCCTCCTTTATCTCTGCTGTTACAACCCCTGCTCTCTCCCATTTCTAACCCATCTCCTGGGTTTCCATGTTGTTCACTTACCTGTGGGCTTTGGGCACCTGACCCTGTCAAACCTCCTTCAAAGCCTCCTCACCAGTCTGCACCCAAATACTGTTCCCTTCCTCAACACTTGAGCCCCATCCCTGCTGAACAGCCCTTCCTGCAACAGCATGAAGGAGACCAAAGCCCCCTGCCCACGGAGCTGTAGCTTTCTGTGCCCATGGGCCAGACCCACCAGGGCTGGAAGGCAGGAGAAAAGTGGGGAATGGCTGCACTTTGGGAGTCAAAGGTACTGTCTGGAAACATAAAGA
The DNA here is from genome assembly GCF_052426305.1 of Pelodiscus sinensis. Lineage (NCBI taxonomy): Eukaryota > Metazoa > Chordata > Testudines > Trionychidae > Pelodiscus > Pelodiscus sinensis. Next base: position 24,421,333 of record NC_143070.1, read on the forward strand.
ACCGTTGTAAAGAGGTTTTGCAGGAGGGCACCATGGCTTAGCTGGCTAAAGTGCCTGCCTCGTAAACAGGAGATCCTGGGTTTAACTCCCAGTGGTGCCTTTTTGCTGCCTGTGCTGGCATTTTCCTATGTCCTTCTGGGGCACAGAAGAGGCCTCCCCTGGCCACCCATGGAACTGCTGGTTCAGGAAAAGGCTGATTGGGGAGGAGTGTTGGGAAGAAGGAAACCACAAGCCTGGAGCGGGTGCAGAGGCTGCTGTGACTGGTACTGGCAAGGCAGGGCTCTGACTGCAATTGCTGGGTCAGGAGAGCCAGCGCCACACACCCTTGTGATTCCCTGAGGGGATCAGCACCTAGAGAGCTTGAAGGAGCAACCTCTGCAGTTCCTGCAGCCATGGAGAGTCAGCGTATGTGGGAGTCAGTAGCTTCTCACCTGTGGTTTCCTTCTTTCCAACTCTCCTCTCCAATCAGCCTTTTCCTGAACCAACAATTCCATGAGTGACCGGAGAGGCCTCTTCCATGTCCCAGAAGGGTGTAGGAAAATATGAGCAAAGGCTGCAACAAGGCAACTCCAGAAATTAAACCCAGGATACCCTGTTGATTACACAAGGCTTTAGCCTGCTAATCCATGGTCCCCTACTCACACCCACTTGTAAAGCGTTCTACGGATGGTCCCAGATAACACCATTGCCTCACAAAGTTCGTCCATTCCCCATTTCCCTCCTGTCTTCCCACCCTGGCGGTGTCTGGCTCCCTGGGCACAGAAGGCTACAGCTCAGTGGGCAGAGGCTCTAACATGCACATCTCCCCCAGCCGCTGGGACTATAGAGTTTATCTTGAGATTTAGTGTTGCTGGAGGGAGGGAAAAGTGATTGGGGAGGAGTGTTGGGAAGAAGGAAACCACAAGCTTGGAGCAGGTGCAGAGGCTGCTGTGACTGGCACTGGCAAGGCAGGGCTCTGACTGCAATTGCTGGGACAGGAGAGCCAGCACCACACACCCTTGTGATTCCCTGGGGGTGTCAGTGTCCAGAGATCCTGTGAGTGCAACCTCTGTAGCTCCTGCAACCATGGAGAGTGACTCTTCTTCTCCCACCCTTGGGATGGGCAATGGCAACACATGGAGCAGCTGGGAGAAAGTCCCAGAGAGCAGCCCCATGGCTAAGCTGCCCAGGCACCTGCCAGGTTCGGGGGAGGTGAGGGAGGCAGCCTCCAGTGGTGCCTGGCCAATGTGTCTGCTCTTCCCACCATCCCTCCATGCGTAGCTGGAGTCGGCTTCCTTCAGTCGAGCTTGGCCGTGTCCCTGCAGTGAAAAGCCAAAGGGAGCAAAGAGCAGAAGTACTGGAAGCTGGTGGGGATGCCCTCTCGGTTTGATTTAGTGAGTCTTAGTCGTTCCTCCCTCAAAGGAGGAGAGCAGTGTGGACATACCCTGTGTGAAAAGAAGGGAAGAGGACACTCCTGTCAGTGAGGAGCAGGGCGCATGGATCCCACTCTGTCCTGCAGAAAATGAACCAGCTGAGCACTATGCAGAGAACAGGCCAGAATCCTGCTGGGAGAGGCTCCATCATGCACAGACTCTGAGCAGGGCCAGACAGCTGGGAGGAGGCTCTGGCCATGGACTTTCCTCCCCTCTCTGTTACCTCCTGCACCTGGGCCTGAAAGGGACGTGGGTGCAGGCTGGTCCTGCCCAGCTGCCTTTCCCAATGGGAGCAGAAAATGCTCATGGAAAGGCTCACAAATTGTCCCCAATGCACTCGCCTGAGGGCCTGAATTCTTGATGCCCCTGGGTGCACCCAAATACTCCTTCTGGGGGGGCAGGTTCCTCATCTCACACCCCTCCTGTCTCACTTGGTGCCGTGAGAACCTGAAGCACTAAAAAAAAAATCCTGAACCCGGCCCCTTCGCCTGTCATTGGAGAGTTGACTCTTTTATGGGGGTACAAAGCCATACATAATCTGGCTAGCTCAGCTGGTAGAACTTAAGACTCTTAATTTCAGGGTCATGGGTTCAAGCCCTATGCTGGGTGATGCCCTTCTTTAACTCACATTCTCACTTTGCAAACAATTCACTCAGCTTTCACCAGGGTTTTAGAAAGAAAAAGTCTAGTCCTGGGGTCCAGCTTTAGTAGAACCGAAGAGAGACCCTACTGCAATTTCCATCTTCTGAGGAGAAGGGAAGAGGATTTTCTTCTCCTCAGTTCTAGCCACATCAGCCCAGGGAGGAGAAAAAATAACCCTCCGCCCGCTGATTGTCCCCCGTCAGCTTCTGTAGCTTCACCTCCTTCTACAGCAGCTCCAGCTTTGAGCTACAAATCTCAAGGGGCTGGTGAGGAAATGAGGAGCTGGCAGCTCGGGTTAGTGGCTTCCTTGAGAACAAGAGGTGGAGTCTTCACATGGTGCATTCCCCTCCCCTGCAGAGCAGGGTGTTGGAAAGAGCTAGGAACAGAACAGTTATCCAAGTTTCACTACCAAGTTGTGTTTCTGTGGTGCAGTGGTTATCATGTTTGCCTAGCACAGAAGGATCCCTGATTCAAAGTCAAGCAGAAACACAGGCTATGTCTACACTCGCAGATTCTCGCAGGAGTAATATGCAAATGAGGCTAAGTGTGGAATATTGCCGAGCGTCATTTGCATACCTAATGAGATACCATTTTTTTCAGAAGAGGCTCTTGCGTAAGAAGGAGCATCTACACTGCCCTTTCTTGCACAAGAAAAACCCTCTTGTGCAATGCTGTTACACACATTACTGTTCAGGAAGAACGGCATTGCGCAAGAGGGTTTTTCTTGTGCAAGAAGGAGCAGTGTAGAGGCTCCTTCTTATGAAAGAGCCTCTTCTGAAAAAAATGGTGGCTCATTAGGGCCAGCCAGCAAGTGGCACAAAGGTTCCCTGAAGTGCTGACTTCAGGTGGTTTGAAACAAGATGAGGTGGCTGAGCAGTTAAGGTGATGGACTGCTAATCCATTGTGCTCTGCATGCATGGGTTCAAATCTCATCCTCTTTGGGTGTTTGCAGCCCTATCTCTTGATTCTCCCAAAAGTTCAGTGCCAGCCCCTCCCTCTGCAGCTTGAGGAACGGGGAAATCTCCACAGAGACACTCCCAGTGTTACCTCAATTTATATATTTATTGGCTGTGTGGATGGGAAATGGTGAAGTAGTGTGTTATGAATCCTGATTAAATCAGACTAAGGCAATTGGTTCAAACCATCTATCTTAGTTCGAACTAAGGAAGTTTGCCAGTTGGAAGTTTCCCGCCTTTCTGAGTTGCACATGGTACTAGTGCTCTGCACCCCATTCTAATCCTTTGCACTCGGTACCAAATGTTGTGCACACGGCCCAAATTGCTCTGCACTCGGCCCAAAATAGCTGCACATGGTTCAAAATGTTATGCACCCCACCCTCAAAAGAGTGCACTCAGCACCTTTAGAATTTTCCCGCTGAAGAGTGCTTAAATAGAGGTTCGGGTGTGAGCTTAGTCAGTGTAGTGTTTGTGTGGTGGGTTCTATTTTTGGGTTTTTTATGCCTGTGGAGAATTCCTGGGTGAAAACCATTTAGATCCCATTGGATTATTACTGGAGAGCGGAAGGCCTTCGATTTATAGTCCATATCCCATCCATCATCAAACCAGAGGGTCTGATTCTGAAGTGACATCGAGGAATCCCCTCACTGTTCCTCTGCCACGGCTTGCAACTAGCCAAGGCATAGAGGTTGTGAGCGCCTCAGCTGTTCTAGGCCACATGAATGTAATGTATAGTCCTATTGTTTAGGAGTCTTCACTATTTACTTTGTCTTCAGGGATAGGGAGGATTATAGAGTTATTGTGACATGCTGTTCTATATCTTAAATTTATAATATATGGTTTGGCCCCAAATTGTGACTCAGAGTTTTATTTGGAAAACTACGTGCCGGTGATAGATACGGCCATGAGTAATCGGCCTCAGGAGATCTCTTCTTCTGGGACTTGGGATATTTACCATCTCCATTACAAGTCAGGGCACGTCCAATTAGGTTTTAAATTAATCGTTACTGTGTCCCAGGGTAACAGGATGAGGCTGAGTCAAGGACCCTGTGACCACCTGATACCTGGCAACACGTGTCAGCCTCAATAAGTGTGAGAGCAAGCAAGCAAGCAAGCAGACAGGCATACTAGATTGTTGTTGGCCAGGCGCCTGTTGTATGCAGTGTAGCTGTGAAGCATTTATGTAGCTGGGAACCGGTGGTGGGAAAGAGCCCAGGTGTTGCACCAGAATGAAGTGTCCCTGACTCACTGAAAGGGTGGTCAAGGTGCTGAACGAGGGGTGCAGTGTGATCCCCTTTGCACCCACATCTATGTATCAGGTTCTTAGAGTTTGCTGGCTTGAAAGTCTGCCTGGGTGCCCAGCTTGGATGGGTCAATGGGTTTGCTCAGCACTTGGCTTGTAGCCCAGTTATGGCAGAGCTGAGAGGCAGGGGTGAAAACACGACAGGGATCAGGCAGGTGCATTTTATATTCTTTTGCCATGAGACTTGCACTTCCTTTGTCCCAAACACAAGCCTCACATCACATGTCCCTACGTGGCTTGCTGACTCAGCAGGTGTACTAGTGGGGGCAGGGGAATGAGGAGGCGTGGGTGTGATGGACCGGGCCAGGTCTGGGCACCACTGAGGGTCTCCGCTCAGGGCAAATTGCTCAAACTCAGGGCTCCTTACGGCCCCTGACTGGAGGCTGTTCCCAAAGGGCCACAAACAGTCACATGGGGCGCTTCAGCTGCCAATCCGGCCACCAGAAAGCCTCACGAGCAAAATCCCTCTGACACCCCAGCTCTCCCTGTGCCACAATCAGCCCCAGGCCTAACACCCAGGTGAAGGATACAGAACCCAATCTCACTTACCCCAAATGGGTCTTTCCAGTCCCAAAGAACCAGCCACAAATCCCTGGTCAATTTACACTTTGGGGCTACGTCTACATTGGCACCCCTTTCCGGAAAAGGGATGCTAATGAGACGTTTTGGAATTGCAAATCCTCAGGGGATTTAAATATCCCCCGCGGCATTTGCATTTACATGGCTGCCGCTTTTTTCTGGCTCAGGGTTTTTGCCGGAGAAAAGCGCCAGTCTAGACGGGATTTTCCGGAAAATAAACCCTTTTTCAGAAGATCCCTTATTCCTACTTTCAAGGGTTTATTTTTCGGAAAATCCCGTCTAGACTGGCGCTTTTCTCCAGCAAAAGCCCTGAACCGGAAAAAAGCGGCAGCCATGTAAATGCAAATGCCGTGGGGGATATTTAAATCCCCCGCGGATTTGCAATTCCGAAGCGTCTCATTAGCATCCCTTTTCCGGAAAGTGTGCCAATGTAGACACAGCCTGGATGTAATTGGCTGGGCCACTCCTTTAGAATCTAAAATCTAAAGGTTTATTAATAAAAGAAAGAAAAGGTGGAGAATAAGGCTGTTAAAGAAAATACATGACATGCATCGACTGACCCAGTTCTCAGTGCAGGCTCTCAGCAGAGGTGTTATAAACGGCTATCTTAAACATCTCTGGTGTACATCCTATCTCAGGATGGGCCAACGATTCTTTCCATCTCTCTATCCCTCGCAAGACTGCATCTGGAATCAGTAGCAGAATTGAAGGCAAGATGGAGTCTGCCTCATGGCATTTTATATCCATCCCTGGTATCTTCCAAGTTGGAGCAGGTCACATGGCCCAGTGACCTATTGCTGTGTCCCATGTCAGCAGTCATGATATTGGCTGGTTTGGAGGTCCCAGACATGTTCCTCAGGTATGTACTGACCTCTCTGAGAGCCTTGCTAATTAGCATAGACACTGACTGAACATTCCTGGCCCATGGCTCTGTCTCAGACAGAGAATCTTCCAGCATAAGCACAGAGTCCATATTTATAACTCCACATACAGATATCACCCCAGTACATGAGTAGCATACCTAGAATCAGTAGAACATACGCTTTCATTGGACACCTCACATGGCCCCCTTTGTACAGACTTTGGGGCAGCCCTCCCCCCCTCGGGTGCAGCAGTGACCTGTCTGATCCCCTTGAAATCCAGTAACGTGACAGGGGGCAGATGTAACCAGAGAGTGAAGGAGGCAGGGTTAGGAGAACAGGTGCCTTCAAAGTGCCGCTTCTCTCTGGCCAGCACTGCGGCCACCCCTGCTCCTCCTGAGTCCTCGACACCCACCTGCCCTGCCCAAGGACTGCCAGCTCTCCTGGACTGGACGCTGTTGCAGACAATGTCATCCGGTCCATGCAAGTTGGCAACCCTCGGCCCCTGCCACAGCTTTTCCCCTCACAGTTCTCCCTCCCCCGGCTGCCAGTGCTGGGCTGTCTCTCTTCAGGCTGCAGGTGAGCACTTTAATCACCAGGCTGACTGTGATGAGTTGCCTCTAATTTTGGACAGGCCCTGCTCTGCCTCCACGCTGACCTGCTGAATCAGGCCCTAAAGGCAAGGCAAGCAGAGGAGCAGCTGTCTGCCTTCGATTCAGGCTCATGCTAAGGAGTGGGCAGGAGATGGGGGGGGGGAGTGGAAGGGGCAGTATTGGCAGCAGGCAGCAGTGCCCTGTCTAGAGGCAGAATCACGGTCCTTAGAGGATCGCTGCTGCTGCAAAACTGTAGGTGCCAAGTCGGAATGTAAAAGAGCGTTTCAATGGTTAACTGGTTAAATGACAATAGTGACATTTAACACTACAATAGTGACATTTAACACTACAATAGCGACACTACGATAGTGACATTTAACACTACAATAGCGACACTACGATAGTGACATTTAATTGGTTAACTGCCTGGGCTGCTCTGATGCTTTGGGGGTGGGTTCCTGCTGGCCTGCCCTGGCCAACTTGGACCTGCTGACATTGGGGCCGGCCAGGGCCAAAGACCCACCTGCCTGGCCCCCGTGACTGAGGCTGGAGTCGCGCTAGGCTGCTCCAAGCGGTTGGAGCGGGGTGGCGTTGGACTGCTCCTGTGAGGTGAAGGGGTGGGACACCACTGGGCCTGGGGGGCAGAGTCACACCAGGCTGCCCCACATGACCAGGGGGACAGGAGCCCCACTAGGCCACCCTGTGTGGCCAAGGGTTGGTGGGGGGGCGAGGGGGAGAGCAGGACATGGCAAGGTTGTTCCATGCTGACACAGAGTAGCCAGGATACTGCCAGCTGCCCCCATGCAGGCTGGGTCCCCCCTGGCTGACACAGGCGCAGCCCTGCCTGCCCCACCTTCCCCCCAGCAGACTGGGCTCAGACAGGGCTGCTCTAATCTACCAGAGTTGGCAATGAAACCGGTGAGCTGGTCAGCACCCCGGCTAACCCAGCGCTCACTGGTCACACCCGGGTCCCCTTGGACACCCCTAGTGACAGGGGCGCTCAGGCTGTTGCTACTGGTAGCACATTGGGAGGGGGAGCAGTTCCTGACACACTGGCCAACTTCAGCTGCCTTGATCTCAGCCCCCGCCCCGCAAGGGCTCGGGTGCTGTATTCCCCCCTTCTCTGGCTCAGACCCCTCCAGATTCCCTGCTTCTGCTATATGGAATATGGAGCCGTGCGGGATGAGAAAGCCGGGCAGGGCCTGATCCTGCAACGCCTTCCAGTCCAACCACCACGTTGGTCCCAGGAATGCTGCTGGGGCAGTGGGTGGGGAGATGGGGGTGGCTGCAGAGGGGTCTGTGGCTGGGATGGGCTGTGCTGAGCAGCAGGGGCAGGCACCAGATGGGTGATCAATCCCCCTTCCCTGCTCCAGTGGTGCCCTTTGACAAGGAGCTGGGGGCAAGGAGGATGCACATGACTGACGGGAATCCAGCCTGCTGGGACCAAGGGCTCCTCCTTTCTGGCTGCTCCGCGCAGGGCAGGGCAGGGCAGGGCAGGGCAAGAGGCTCCTCAACCCGGTAGCTGCACCCAGCGCCCCACTGACACTAACACGAGGGCACTAAAACTTCCGGTGGGTGCTGTAGCCTGCCCTGGACCACCTCATTCCCTGTCCTCCCTCCCTCCCCCCCAGCCTGGAGCTGCTTGGTGCAGCCCCCAGTGCTGCAGGAGCGCAGCAAGTCAGAGCTCTTGTGTTAAAAGGCTTGTGTGGATGGGCAACAGGGGGGTTTTTCCGCAAGAAGAAGAAAGAGGAAAAAGCACAGGTGCCCCGATGGCCATTCTGTCCATAGCAATCACAGCTTACTTGAGAGAGAGCATCCAAGCAGTCTGGACACTCTCTTGCACAAAAGTATATTGCTTTTCCAATGCACTTTTGCAGTGTGGATGTTCTCTTGCGCAAGAAGTTTTTGTGGAAGATCTCTTCTGCAAAAAACTTCTTTGTGCAAGAAGTCTGTAGTGTAGACACACAGACTCAGATGTCCTGGCAAAGAAGACTTGTCTTGCCTCCATTGTCCCTAATGGGATAACCCGATGGCCCAAATTCTTGCTGCCACAGGTTAGTTCAAACAATATTTTCCATCAGCAGGTGGCTTGTTAAGATGCAGGGTATCTATTTTGGTAACTCGAATTAGCCATGTGGTGTAGACGTACCCTTGGAGCCCTGGCATTCAATAACACAGCGGCTTTACCCACACACCGGGCTTGTCGAAGCTGGAATCCCAGCCCAGAGGACATTGAGGAAGGGAGCAGTTAAAATGCCCCTTCGCTTCTTATCTCCTCATCCAGGCTGTGTCTAGACTGGCAAGTTTTTCCACAAAAGCAGCCGCTTTTGCGGAAAAACTTGCCAGCTGTCTACACTGGCCACTTGAATTTCCACAAGAACACTGACTTCCTACTGTCTGAAATCAGCGCTTCTTGCGGAAATACTATGCTGCTCCGGTTCGGGCAAAAGTCCTTTTGCACAAAGCTTTTGCGCAAAAGGGCCAGTGTAGACAGCTCAGATTTGTTTTGCGCAAAAAAGCCCCAATCGCGAAAGTGGCCATCGGGGCTTTTTTGCGGAAAAGCGCGTCTAGATTGGCCACGGACACTTTTCCGCAAAAAAGTGCTTTTGCAGAAAAGCGTCCGTGCCAATCTAGATGCTCTTTTCCGCAAATGCTTTTAACGGAAAACTTTTCTGTTAAAAGCATTTGCGGAAAATCATGCCAGTCTAGATGTAGCCCCAGAGTGTTGGTCAAAATCCACAAATCCACCCTCCTTTGTTCCCCACCTGCCCCTGTGCCAGGCTCCCTCAAGCAGAGCCCAGAGCCCAGCCTGGCCTTTGCACTTGGAGCCTGAGTCCCCCGGACTCGCGTTCATTCTGTGTTCTCCAAGCTCGTCTTTCTATGAGCTAACAGACAACCTGTGCACAGCCAGGCCTCTTGGGTCTTGAACCCATCACCACTTGGGCTCTGAGAAAAGGAACTGCAGGGCCCATGGTGTAAGGGGCAGTACTCAGGGGTTTGCAGCCTGATTTCGAATGTCAGTGGGCCCTGCCTGGTGAAGTGCTGCTTGGCTGCCAATCCCTGCTAATTCCTTGTCCTTAGATGCCCCCAGAATGAGTCTTTTCCCCTGTCTTGGTTGTGCTGTGGCTCTTGAGCCTCGCCAATCTCAGCACTGTGGTTCCCTTCACTCCCAGTCTGCAGCCCCTGCCAACTGGGCCCTGTGGTGTCCCTCACTCCTGACCCACAGCCCCCTTCAACTTGCCTCTGTACCTCCCAGCTTACCTGTGTCCTTGCAACACTGGGTCTGTGGGGCCCCTCACTCCCAACCTGCAGCCCCATTGAACCTGCCAGCTCCACGGTCCCCCAATACTGCCCTTTGCTCCTCTTCTTGTCCCCCTGTCTGCCCCCTTTGTGCCCCTCCACCCCCAGACGTGCACACCTGGCCAAGAGGATATGGTATCAGCATCTGGAGCACAGGGTAGTGGGCTGGAATCCCCCTGACCTCTGCTCCACCCACCATGGCAGTACCTAGAGGTACCCTGAGTAACAGCTACCCACCCTCATTGCTCCTCTCTGTGTGGGGGCAAAACCCTGACACAGGGGCTGGCACCGCCTCACCCCAGCTCCAATCAACCCCCTGCCCCCGATTTTTCCCCTCCAGCCCCCGCTCTGCCCCACCAGAAAGTTAACTGGTGCCCCCAGGCTGGTACGTTTCTGTCCCGGCTCACACCGCTGCGACCCCCCAGCGGGAAAGAGCGGGGACCAAACGGGCAGCAGCGGGAGCCGCTCTCACGGCGCGTGCTCAGTAGCCCCAGGCATGGAATTGTGGAGGCAGCTGTTCGTGACCCGCCAGCGGGACACAGGCCGGTTCGCTTCCCGCCTCCGCCTCCAGCGCTTCCCTTTGGCGAGGAGCTGGGGCCGAGGGGAACTCACGTGGCTGCCGGGAATCCAGCCTGCGGGGGCCAAGGGCTCCTCCTTTCCGGCTTGGGGGGCAGCGGAGTCTGTAACAGGAGCAGCTTGGAAAACAGCCCAGGGTCGCGTCGCACTTTAGAGCCTCGCACACGTAGCTGGGCTCACCAGCTTTCCCGGCGCTTCTGGGAAGCGGGCGGTGCCCGGGAAAGCTCGTGATCCCGGCGACATGTTTTGTCCAAGTGCTCCCGGACTGTTTACGGTTGAAGTTTTCCCTTTCCGGCTATTCAGAGCAGGGCGGGGCAGGACGCTGCGGGCTCCGGTCCCGGCAGCTGCGCCCAGCGCCCCCGCGACACTCACACCACGTCCCTAAATCTCCCCGGAGGGCTGGAGCCAGCCCTGGGCCGCCCCGCTCCCCATCCCGCCCGGGCGCCGCTGCTGCGGGGATCGCGCGGGGCTTTGCCGCCGGGAGCGCAGCGCGGCTGGGAGCGTCTCCCCGGCCGGGTCCCCTTGGCGCGCTGCGCCACCACCAGAAACTCGCTGCCCTGCGGCTCCGCGGCCAGAGGGCGAGGGATGGCGCAGCCCGGGTGCTAGTGGGGCTGGGAGCGGGAGATTTTCTAGAGCGCCCCAGGGATTCCGGAGCACAAGCCCCATTGACCCCCCCCCAACTCCCCATGGCCTGTGAAAATCTCCCCCTCCGCGTGTGAATTGCCCCTGCCTGGGCCCTCCATACCCCTGGCATTTGCGGGGAGGGCGGGAACAGGGGCCTGCTGCTGCTCTCAAGGGGCTTTTTTTGCTCAACAAATTTGGTGCCCCTCCCCCCTTTTTTTTGCTTAACCAATTTTTTCCCCTGCCAGTTTTTGGAAGGTATCTGGCAATCCTAACAGCTCAGCTGGAACTGCTAAAAACCTGGGCAGGTTTCCCTGGTCTCTGAGCAGCCACACTTGGCTGGTCCAGGGGTGGTGCTGGTGGTGAGACATGGCACTCCCTTACTGGGGTCTGACCAGCACCAGGAAAGGCCCCAGACTCTGCTGAAAAGGGTCACAAGCACCATTTGGGGGCTGGAGCGAACGCCCCACGCTAGGACACTGCAGGTCAGTCTGGCACAGAGCAGCATAAGAGGTGACTTCCTGTCAAGCACACACAGGATCTGGTCTGTGCCAGGCCTTCAGCCAGGCTCTTGGGAGTGACCCTTTTATTGTGCTGGACCCCACAACCCACACCATTGCACAGAGGCAAGGAAAAGGTGAAAGTAATGTAAATGTCTGACAGGTAGTGTCACACCCCAGTCCGAAGCGGGGGGGGGGGGGCCTCAGGGCGGGTGGTTGGGTTGTGTGTGGCTATGGGGGCTCAGGGCAGGGGGCTGGCAATGTTGGGGTGCAGGAGTCAGGGCAGAGGGCTGGGGCCATGGGGGACTCAGGATGGAGTTGGGGAGTGTGTGTGGGAAGCATGGGGAGGGAGCTTGGGGCTGAGGCAGTCCTGGACCATGCGGATGGGGGCGTGGGGGCTGGCTTGGGGCAGTCCCAGACATGCACTTCAGCCACAGCCCAGCTCCTTCCAAAAAAGGAAACACTGGAGCAGGAGGGGCAGCAAACAGCCCTGACCATGGTGCCCTGCCCCTGCTGCTCAGCGCAGAGTCTCCCAGCCACCACAAGCCCCTGAACCCCCCCCCCCCCATTCACTTCCCCTGCAGCCCTGAGACACAGCAGAACCGCTGGGACCAACACGGTGATTGGACTGGGAGGGGTTGCAGGATGGGGCCCTGGCCGGCTTTCTCATCCCGCATGGCTCCAGATGCCGTACAGCAGGAGGGGGGATTCTGGAGGGGTCTGACCAGAATGAGAACATGGAAAAAAATTGGTTCCCTTGTGCTCACCTGGCCCTCAGGGCCCAATTCAGCAGGTCTGCTCAGTGGTGGGCCAGCAGCTCCAGGCCTGGTAGGACTCTGGCCGGAGGAGAAGGTGCCTGTCTCCGCGTGCTCAGCCCAGTGATGGGAGCACTCCCCTGCGATATGAAGAGACTGTGGGCTCTGGGTGTGCTCCCCCTGCCCTCCCATTTGGGGAAGCCCTCTTCTTGGGGCACATAAGAGGCTGAGGCCCCCTTGCCCACCAGAGTCAGAGTAGCCCCAACACCCCATCACTGCCCAGCCCCACCTACTATGCCTGGCACAGAGGGGCAGGGCCGGCCCTTCCTCTGTCAGGGCCAGGTGCCATCACACTGCAGAGCCCCTGTACTGGGGAAGCTGGGGTTTCAGGGTGATCTCCCCACCTCAGTGCAGCCAGTGGCCTGTGCTCCCCTCTGCTAGAAATGGGAAGATCTGGGATCTTCTCAATGGGCTTCATGTCCCAGATTTCCAGTGTGACGTTGGCCCATCATCTAAGGCTTAATCTCAAGGGGAGCTTTTCCACTGATATTTTTAAAGGGGATAATAACAACTCTTGCCTGCCTCACAGGAGTGTGTAAATCCATTGGTCTGGGTGAGGTGCTTTGAGGTCGGCAGATGGAAAGTGCTGAGAAGGGCAATTTTGGGAACTGTTTTTTTGACAATTCCAAAACCTTTCTGCTTCATTCATGCAGCAGCCGCTGCTCCTGGACGGCCAGAGAATGTCAAGTGGGGACTTGATGGGATAACTCCTCCTCCCACTGTGTGACGCTGGAGCTGTTTGCCAGAAGAGACGGGTAGAGAGAGCAGGGTCCCACCCGGCCTCCTCCATCCTCACTTTACAAAGGGCTGGACAAAGAGGCAGCTAGGCCAGCCAGCCTTGTGCTGTGTGTGCAGTGTGTGTGCTGCGGGGGGGGCTGGCTCATTTGCGGCAGCAGGCCCCCTGTGCCAGCCTGTCCTCAGGGCCGGCTAAGTGGCCCGTAGGGTTGCCAGATGGTTTCAACAAAAATACCGGACACACGTGACATGACATCCCAATCGACATTCCATCTTGTTTAGAAAATACTGGACATTGATATTTTCTCAATTTGTTTCCCGGGCAGGAAGCTCAAATACTGGACTGTCCGGTTCAAAACCGGACACCTGGCAACCCTGGGCAGAGCAGTAAATGGCCCGGAGGAACAGATCCCCTTCCATGTGAGCCAGGGCCCTTCAGAGCGTCCCCACAGGTGAGCAGTGCCCTGGCCTGGCAATTAGGGGAGGGGAGAGATGAGGGAGACAGTGGAAGGGGGCGGGGCCTGGGCAGGGTTGCTGCTGCCTCCCCAAGTGTCAGCTTCACTCACTGCCCACACTTGGAATCATGGTTAAAATTACCCCCCACCCTTCCCCAACCAACATCTCCAGTGGCCCTTCTGGTTGAGGCTCTACCTCATAGGTGGCAGGTCCCAGGTCACATCCCTTCTACCCCCCTGCACAAGGGTGATTGGAACGGGGAGGGGCTCCCGCTGCCTTAAGTTCCCACCAGGCAGCAGGTTCGGAGCAAAGGCCTCTCTTTGTGTGAACCGCTGCCAGAGGGACACCGGCCGGCCGGCTGCCAGCCACTCATCTTCCCCTGGCTTGGGACTAGCTCCCAGTGCAGACTGGAGACAGGTGTGGGAACAGGGAGAGGGAAGCCGCCTACACATCGCCAGAGCCAGCAGCACAGGGTCTGGGGAAATGTACTGCAAAAACACAGGCCCTGAGCTGGTGTTTAGGCTCCTACAAGGCACATCTGGGAAGACGTGTGCTCAGCGCTCTAGGCCCCACGTCCGTGGGTTAGACACACAAAGCTGCCTGTGGAGCAGGGGATATGCTGTCCCTGCCAGACTTGCAGCAATACCGACCAGATGTGATCCTATTCTCCCCCCCCCCTTTCCCCTCTTCCCTCCAGATCTGAGGAAGTGGGTCTGGCCCACGAAAGCTCATCACCTATTAAACCATCTTGTTAGTCTTTAAAGTGCTGCATAGTTTTTCCTTTTGTTTAATTCCTGTTCTGTTTCCCTCCCCCCTTCTCTCTGCCCTGCCCCCTCTTTTCAGTTTCGCTTTCATGTTTTGTCCCTCCCCTTCCTTCCACCTCCTCTTTCTTCTTCTCCCTCAGCGTCAGCACAAGCCCGCGCCCGGCAGAGCAGGCACACGCCCGATGGCCATGGCCTCCGCAGCGACAGCAGGGGAATTGCAAGAAGAAGCCACTTGCCCCATCTGCCTGGAGTATCTGACAGAGCCGGTAACAGTCGCCTGTGGGCACAACTTCTGCCGAGCCTGCCTCACCCGGCACTGTGAGCAACAGGGAGCAAACCCCCCAGCCTGCCCCCAGTGCAGGGCCCCGTTCCAGAAGGGGCAATTCAAACCCAACACCCAGCTGAGCAACATCGTGCAGAAGCTGCAGCAGCTGGGCCCACAGCCCGGGGCAGGGCGAACGGAGGGTCGGTGTGAGAGACACGAGGAGCGTCTGAAACTCTTCTGCCAGGAGGATGGAGCCGCCATTTGTTTGGTGTGTGAGAAATCCCGGGACCACAAGTCCCACACGGTGGTGCCCGTCGAGGAGGCTGCCCAGGAGTACAAGGTAGGAGACGCTGCTGACTGTGCCTAATTAAAGCCCTGCAGACCCCAGGTTTATCCCCCTCCCAATACAGGGACAACAGTTCACAGCCGGCTGCTGTAAGGGAGGCAGCTAAATGAAAGGGGCTGGTTTTCAGAGGGGCAGTGGAAAAAGATCCAGACTTGTTTCAGCCTGACACTGGAAGTCCCCACACCCTGACAGAGAGAACAGGGCCGGCTGCTCTCTGTGCACCTGTCACCCGCCTGCCACAGGGAGTGGGCAGCAACCAGGGCTGGGCTCAATATTTGGGGGTTCCCTTTCAACACGGAACTAGCTCAAGTCCCCACCTAGTAACCCTGGCAAATTACACCCCTCCCCTGAGCTAAGTTCCCTCTAGGGGCGCACAAAGAATTCTGATCCCACCCACCGGCTCAGCAGAGCCCCCCAGCACTCCCCGTCCTGGGACGTGGAAGGCAAACTGCTGCTGGAGGTGGGCTCGGTGGGAGAGTGGGGGCCAGGGCCACATGGTGGCTGCCCAGCTGCTCCTGGGGAAGGGTTGCAAGGCAGGTGGCTGCCCCATGTGCTGGGGTTGGAGCTGGCACCTGGAGCAGCCACCTGCCACGAGGCCACACCCCAGGGCAACTGGGCAGCCATTATGTGGCCCTTCCCCCACTCTCCCACCAAGTCACCGCCAGCAGCAGCAAACCCCTACTCAGAGAAAGTTCAACTCTGGGGCTACGTCTAGACGGTAACCTTCTTCCTCAAAAGCTTATGCAAATGAAGCACGGAGTAGAATATCATCATGCTACATTTGCATAATTAATTAGGGGCTATTTTTCCACAAGAGGCTTTTTTTTGTGCAAAAAGGAGCCGTCTACACTGCTTCTTCTTGCGCAAAAGGCTTTTGCGCAAAAATGGCTGCTAATTAATTATGCAAATTAAGTGCAGAGATATTCTACTCTGCGCTTGGGTTATATAAGCTTTTGCGGAAAAAGGCTGCAGTCTAGACGTAGCCAACGTCAATTATTCTGAAATAACGTCGTGCGTGTCCACACAGCAAGCCAGTTATTTCAAAATAACTGTCAGGGTGTGTCTCCACCGCACCGTAACTCGCAGTAAGATGCTTCAGGGGTACCCAAGTTAGTCTGTGCAGGATAAACTTAAAAAACAAGAAATACTCTGGTAGCACTTTATAGACTAACAAAACATATAGATGGGATCATGAGCTTTCGTGGGCACAACCCACTTCTTCAGATGACCAGAGTGTTGTATGTCCAGAACTAAAATAAATAAGAGAGAAGGGGGTGGGGGATGGAGAAGGGAAAAAATGGGGGAGGGGGGACAAGAAGAGGCAGTGGGTATAAGAATATCAAGGGGAAAGCTGAGCTGGAATGCAACAGGAAAAACAAATGGTCTATAAGCACCTACAGACTGGATAGTCAAAAGAGGCAGATAAGAACCACAACCGTGCCGTGTAGACGTACCCTCAGAAAGCTGTTTGGCTGGATGCAAAGGCTGCTTCTCTGCCTCTCTCTCACCAGCCCCTGCCGGCTCCTGGCTCAGGGTGTCCCTGCAGCAGCATCACAGGGGTGTGAGAAGGCGCGTCCTGGGCCCTTGGGCAGGGAGAGGAGGGAGCTCGAGGGAAGAGTGAAATAGGGAGGCCTGGAGGGGGCTGAGGAAGGGGCGTGAGGGGGTTGCCCAGAGCGGGGCTGACAGGACAGGAGCACGTCGCTCTGCCGGGTGACTGTCAAAGGGGACCCAGGGTTACCACAGCCCAGGAGCAGTTATCGGTGTCTGTTCCCCCAGAGCGAGTGCATCCCCTGGGGTCTCCAGCCACATCAAAGCTCCACCCTGGCCAACTGATGGGGCTGCCCTGGTGTTGCAAAAGCCTGGGCCGACAGAGGAGAGCGGAGTGTGGGTCTAGTTCCTTCCGTCCCAACCATAGGACTGTTTGTGGCAGCAACTCTGGGCCCTGCGCTTTGGGGGGGAGGGCATGAGAATTACTGGGGGGAGCCATGGGATGTGAGTGACCCAGCAGCCTTCAACGCTCTGCCCTCTCCCAGTCAGGTCGCCCCACTTCACTGGGGTGGCAGGACGCAGAGCCCCCAGCCCCAGCCCACGGTACTCCCCATCCCCACCTGCAGTGCAAGTGGGAGCCAGGCCGGGTGGCTCCGCTTCCTGTCACCATGCTGAGCGTGGGAGGCTCGACCCCTGCTGCCAGCACCAGCCCCTCCCGGTAACCACTCAGGGGGCCTGTGGGAAGGGGTGAATGGGTGGGGGAGGGGGCATGTGAGGGGCAGGGTGGAGTGGGGCAGGCAGGGGCAGGGCTTGGGGGCAGGGAGTGGGGTGGGGACAGAGCAGGGGTGGGAAGAGGCAGGGCAGGTCCTGGAAGGAGGGGAGGTGTCCCGGCCCCACAGCCCCTCCAGCTGGATCTGGATCTGGGTCTGGGGCGTGGTGCAGCGATGTCCCTGTCCCAGCTCCTTGCTCTCACTGGCTGGAGGGACCGTTCAGGGGCTCCCCAGCCATTTCCCCTCTGGCCCATGTGCAGGGACGTGGCACCTGGGCTAACACACGAGGGTGGAGTTGCCATGAGTAGCTGCGTGAGGCAGAGCCCCTGCTCGGAGCCGGGCATCTCTGCTCCATGGAGCGTTTGGGGCTGGCAGAGCCGAGCGGCTGCCTCCTTCCAGGCCGGGTCCCTGCGTGTGTACGGCCGGTGTGTACGGCGCTCGCCGCCCCTCAGACAGGCAGATAACGGCTGTTTGTCTCCCACGATGCCCTGCAGGAGAAACTCCAGGGGGCCCTGGGCCCGCTCAGGAAGCAGCTGGAGGAGGCCCAGGCACTGACGTCTAAAGAGGAGAAGAAAACCACAGAGTGGCAGGTGGGTGTCTGGGTTTCTCTCCCCGAGCCCTTCCTCCGGCAGCGTTCCCGGGGCGAAGGAGCTGAAAGCTCCAGGACGAGGCTATGAACCTGCTCTGGCAGATCAAGGCTAGTTGTGGATGTGTCTGCCCATGGTGCCATCGACACCCCCACTGCAGCCGGGACACCCCCTGAACGACCAGAGCCAGGGCGGGTCTCAGCCTCTGCTGCCATCGTCTGGCCCCCTCATCCCAGTCACCTGCTGCTGCTCCTGTGACCTTCCCTGGCCTTGTCTGTAGCCAGGGAGTGAACGTCTGTTCTGGTTCCCCGGCCAGTTATAGCGAGATCCCCGCTGAGAGTGTAGAGGTCTGAGGAGGACGCTGGCTGGTCGCTGGGCACGTGGCCAGGCTGGGTGAGGCCAAAGCCAGCCCTGGCAACGCCCTGAGGGCCCAACACCCACATGAGCCCCAGGACAACACCCACAGGGCTATTGGCACCAGCCCTCAATGCTGAACATGCAGCCCTGGGAGCCTCTTGTCAAGAATGAGCATCGCCCACATCTTGCTTCGATGGGTCCGCTTGGTGTGTGAGTGCCCAGCCCTGCGCACCCAACTCTCCTTCCCCACAGATGCCTTGTGCTGCTCCCCTTCCCTCCCCATACATCTCTCTTGTTCTCTCGATTTCTTCTCTCTCCCATGTCCATCCCATTCCGCCTGCAATAACAGACGGCGGCTTTACCTGGCACCCTGGATAACCCTGCTACGGGACTGGCCCTGTTCACTCTGAGCTAAAACCAGCCCTTTATGGTACAAACAGCAAGGAGTCTGGTCTCCTTATGGCATTTGCTGAAGCAGCCTGACACAGCTACCTCACTGAAACCTCCTGGTGTGTTTCCCAAAGAAGTAACTGTCCTTACAACCTCACTCAGAGCTGATTCTCCCTGCTTCACAGACAGAGGCCCAGCCTGTAACTGACTGGTGTTTTCTCTGTGTCTTTCCTATTTTCCTTTCTCCAGAGTAAAGTGCAGGCAAAGCGGGAGATGATTGCGGGTGAATTTAACAAGCTGCACACGCTGCTGAGGGAGGAAGAGCAGCTGCTTCTGCAGAGGCTGGCGGAGGAGGAGCGGGAGACTCTGCAGAGGCTCCAGAAAAATGTCACCAAACTCTCCCAGCAAAGTGCCTCCCTGCAGCAGCTGATCACAGAGATGGAGGGGAAGTGTCAGCAGCCGGTTGTCGAGTTGCTGAAGGTGAGATCGCATCGAAACGCGGCCTCCAGCCAGAATTACAGCTCAGATCCATGGGCCTGGATCCCAAGAATGGGAATAAATGTGCTATGTGCGGTGCTCACAGACAATATTGGGCCAAGGGCTCCCTCGGTTCCAAACGGTGCAGTTTGGGTGGGAGGGGAATCATGGAGATCCAGGGAGGCCCTGGGAGATTAAATGTTTGTTGTAAAAATGATACTGGGCTAAACCCATCCCTGTGACTCCAGAGCATTGGACTCAACCAGTCGCTAAACACGGATACAGAGGCGGGGTTCCTAGGAAGAAGAATCATTTAACTAAATTCCCGTCCGACCTACAAACAATGAATTGAGTGTAAATGCAAAACGACGCAGGAGGTTTTGCCGCAGAACAGTGCAGCCTGGGACAGGGTGGGGGGGTTCATCTATTCTCTGTATGAAATGCTGCTGCCTGGGTGGGGAATCGCTCCGATTTATGCCCCTGGTGTTCACACAGAGCATCGATTCTCTTTCTCCTTTCAGGACGTGAAAAGCACATTGAGCAGGTGCGTGTCCTTCCCTCATATTCCTGGTGGAGGCCCTGTGGTGATGCCAGTGCAGGGCAGCTGACGATTCTGGGATGTTTGCTTCCTAGGAGTGAAAACATGAAGCTCCAGGGACCCGAACCCGTTCCTACTGACCTGCAGCGCGGGTATAAAATTTGTCTTGATTTGAGGGAAGCTCTGAACAGATTTGCAGGTGAGTGGAGCCCCTGGGACATCGAGCTGTTTGGTGCCGGGGGCTCAGGGCAGAGCCTGGGGCCCCAGGACACACGTGGACCTGGCTGGGAGCTGTGCGGTAGCTGGAGGCTGATGGGCTCAGTGCTGGGGAATTTGCCTGCTGCTCACACCCACCTGCTGGCACTTGCCAGGGATCTGACCTGGCCCCATCACCCTGACCCTCCCTGAGGCCATTGAGCAGGTGCTGGGAGGCCTGGCCTGGGCCCATGTGTTGGGGGCTGCACAGAGGGGTCCTGGGAATGTGTCTGTGTCTCTCTTCAGGCGCATGGGTGGTGCTGCCCGGGTATGTAGGCAAACCTGCCGTGTCTGCAGCACCTGGTGTGAGAGTCTCCAGTGCGTCTGCCCCAGGGCTGGGTGAGGGGAGTCAGGGGGAGGGAGGTTGGGGCAGTCGCTAACTGGGGACACCTGTACCCCAGGGGCTGGGCGGGGCTCTGTGGCCAGTGCCCGCGCTGGGAGACGCCAGGGCAGCGGCAGAGGGTCTGTGCCGCTCGCAGGGCCCAGGGGACACGTCGCTCTGGGCAGAGAGTTCAGGCTGGAGCCGAGTCTCCACTGGCAGCCGGGTCTGTGGGCTGAGATCTGGACTGGGAGGGGGGGGGGATTTTCCTGGCCAGGGCACATTTCACAGCCACCCTGGAGTGTCCCAGCTGGTGCCCTGAGCCCGGCCTCCCCGTCACCTTGTGGGGCTGGGGCTGGGGACAGTCCGTCCCTGCCGGTCACTGGGGCCTGGGCGCCTCAGCTGCTCAGGCAGGTTTGCAGAGGGGCTGGGCAATCGGGTGCTGATGGTTCATCGGCAGAACAATTCGATTTGGGGTCCAGTGAAACTGCTCCCGGCCCCAGGCTGAGTTTGCTGGCGAGTGTCCATGGACAGAGCCAGGTGCCGCCGCTTCCCTTCCAGCCTGTAGCCCAGGGGCGGGGACCCAGCTGGGAGCCCCAGGTCCCATCCCTGTGTGGGGCAGGGCAGGGATGGGAATGTGGGTCCCCCCTCAGGTGGGGGCTGGAACCGCTGGGCTCCGGGGGTCTGACGTGGGGTCCCTCAGTCTCTGTTGCTGCAGATGCTCCCTGGGTCTAAACACGGCCCTGGGCCCTGGGCAGAGCGTGGGGGTGAGCCTGGCTCTGCAGCACAGTGGGGCGGCCCCACCTGGGAACCCAGAGTCCAGCCCCCAGCCCCAGCGACCTGCAATTACTGACCCATAACTCAGTGAGGGGAGGGGCACGGCCCCGGCACAGCAGTGTCTGAGGCCGTGGGAGCCGGGTTCCCTGGCACCGATGCACCTGCCCCCGTGCAAACGCCCGGCGCAGCCACGTGGGTGTGAACTGGGACTGGCCCCAGGGCAGCTTCTCCCAGGTGGAGGGGCAGGAAATGGGGAATTGCCCCTCCCCCTCCCCACTGCCCTCATTAGCAACAGCCCATTGGTTTGCAGTTGCACCCCCCTCCCATCCTCCACTGCCCTGCCCCTCCTAGGAGCCCTGGGGGGGGCTGGGCTGGGGTGGTGGAGGCCTGTCCCCTCCCCTT
Organism: Pelodiscus sinensis; assembly: GCF_052426305.1. Classification (NCBI taxonomy): domain Eukaryota; kingdom Metazoa; phylum Chordata; order Testudines; family Trionychidae; genus Pelodiscus; species Pelodiscus sinensis. The sequence goes on from NC_143070.1 coordinate 24,442,416, forward strand.
CCTATGTCCGTCCTTACGCTCCACCCCTCAATCCCCCTGGCACCTGCCCTTTCCCTTCCCCTCCCCACAGCCTCCTGGTTCCGCCTCCTTCCCTCACTGCCTTCCCAACACCTGCCCCCTGCCTCCTTCTTCTCTGTGCCCAGCCCCTCACCGCCCTCTGCCCCCGGTTCTCCTCACGCCCCTCTGCACCCTCACATGTGACTTGCCCCACCCCCCATCTTCCTCATGTCCCCTCCTTTCACCTCCTCTGCCCCGGCACCCACTGCTCCCTCCCCTCCCCCTCCCTTTTGTCTGCCCCTCCCTTCCCCCTTCTGTCCCCTGGCACCTGCCCCTCCCCCTGCCCTCTGGTGCCCTCCCTTCCCTCGCCCCCTTCAGCCTCCAGTAGCTGCTTCACACCTGGCCCCTTCTTGGCCCTGGTGCCTGTCACACTCCAGGCTGCACCCCTGAGCCCTGGCACCTGCTGCTTGTACCTTGTAGCCCCTGACATCCCCCCCATTCCCTTGCCCTCCCGTCCCCTGGCACCTGCCCCTCCTCCCGCCCCTTGTGCCCTCTGGCCCCTGGCATCTGCCCCACGTAGGCCTCAGCATGAGCCCTTCCCTGACCCCCTGTGCCTGCCCCTCCCCTCCCCTCTGCCTCCCGATACCTGCACCCTCCCGCTCCCCAAACCACTGGTGCCAGCCCCTTTGTGCTCCCCTCCCCCGGCCCCCTGGGCCCATCTCTCCCCGCTGCTTTCCCAGCGCAGGTCCCTGCCTTTGGCCCCCTTTGGGCCCCCTGATGTTTGCTCCTTCCCCTCCCTCCTCCTCCAGCCCATTGGTGCCCTTCCCTCCCGTCTGGGTCCTGCCCCTCCACTCACCTTCCCCTAACTTCTGGGTCCTGCCCCTCCACTCACCTTTCCTCTGCCCCCTTGTGCCCTCCCTTCTCCTCACCCAACTCTCCACCCTCCTCTGCTCCCCTGTTCCCTTGTCCCCACTCTGCCCCCTGGTGCCTGCCCGGCTCCTCTCTGCCCTGCTTGTCTCTGCCCCTCTGCTCTGCCCTTCCCCCTCCACCCCTGGTACTGCTCCTTCCCTTGCCCATCTCTGTTCTCCTGGCACCTGCCCTGCATGCCCCTCCCCCTTGATAACCACCCTCCCCATGCTGCCCTTTTGCCCCCTGGGGTCTGCCCCCCATGTCCCACCTCTCTATTTCCCCTCATCACCTGGCCGGCCAGTCTCCCACCCCCTCCTTGCCCCTGGGGCCACGTGAGGCCTGGAGGATGCTGGCAGCTGGGGAGAACGTGAGTCAGGAAGTGTCATTTCCCCTTCACTGCACACAGGGGCCAGGGGCACCCAGTGACGTGACCAGGCAGCGAGACTGACCCACACAAAGGCAGCGTTTCCTCAGGCAGCGCAGTCGGCCGGCGGGACTCTGCCCGGGGGGGGGGGGGGGGGGGTGTAAAGGCCAAAGTCACAGCATGGTCAGAAGGGGCAAGATCCGTTCACGGAGGGTCGCTCCACCAGTGGCTCTGAGCCAGGGTGGGCAGGGATGCGCCTGCCTGTTCTGAGTGTCCCTAGTCTCTGTGGACTGGATACTGGGAGTGGGCGACAGGGCAGGGATCACGAGACGATTCCCTCCTCTGCTCATTCCCTCTGGCTGCTCCAGGCGCTGCAGTGGCAGGAGGCAGGACACTGGGCAGAGGGACCAGGGGTCTGGCCCAATATGGCTGATTTTGCATAAATATTAATTATAATAACACCATTAATACAGAAACTCCCCCAGACACTGGCCTGTCGCGTTAGCGATGTCGTGACACAACAGCCTTGGCAATGAATGGATTTGAAAAGTCTTGGCCTCCTAGGAAACGTGTTTTTCTATCCGGTTCCCAGGCACTAAGCAGGGCGCTGGAGTGACGTCTCTGAAACAGTCCTACAGACCCATGTTTTGGCTGCTGCTGTTTGCTGCGCCACCGTTCCCTCTACTGCTCTGTCCCCAACGGCCTGGCACCGGCACCTTCTGCTGCCCCCCCTCCACGTGCCTTCAGCCAGTCCCTCAAGGTCCCACCAGCTCTGGGCGATGGCAGCTCTGAGCGCAGAACCTCGTGGCTAGTGCAGGCCGGGCTCCCCCTCACCCGCACACTGTCCCCAGCAGGGCTCGGCCCTGAGAGCTCTGTGACTGCAGTTCTAGCCGTCACTGACCCAAGCCAAAGGCTCCGTCCGGCCCAGGCAGCTCTGTCTGCTCGGGAGAGAGGGGCCGGCAAACCCCTGGGCCACCCGCCCTCCCCTCACCAGCCCCCGGCAGCCCCACCCTGCTCCCCAGCACAGGGCGTGTGGGGGCGGCCAGGGCTTAACCTGTCACCAGAGAGGGGCCGGGCTCCAGCATGTTTGTTATTTTCCCAACTGATGGGCCAAGCCCAGAGGTGCCGGGGCTGGGAACTGCCAGGCCCAGAGGTCTCAGAGGGGCCAATTGAGTCTGTATCTTAAAAAACCCTCAAAAAACAACGCATGCTCCTGTAGCACCTGAGAAACCAATAACAAATCTAGTCATCTCTCTGCGTATGTCTACACTAGCCCCCTAGGCTATCCTGGGCTTCATTTGCATCTTCCCAGACGCCGCCATTTTTAAATTCCGGCCCGTGGCTACACGTGGCATGGAATAGGTAGCTTGAATTAGGATCTCTGATACTAATTTTGTTTCAGCTACACCAGACTAACACGGCTACATTTCTATCAGTCGTCTCTCTGTTAGTCTGTGGGCACTGCAGGACTGTAAGCCCAGAGGTGCCGGGGCTGGGAACTGACGAGCCCAGAGGGGCCAGAGCTGAGCCCTGACAAGCCCCATCACAGATTTGGTGCTGAGGGTCCCTCCCCCAGGCAGGCCCAGCCCAGCTCTACTGCTGCCTGTCACTCAGACACTAAAAGGGTCCCAACATTTCCTGACCCCACATGGCACCTCAGTGGTTTGTGCCCAGCCCCAGGCAGAACGGATCCCGGGCAGCCCAGCTCTGTGGGCCAGGCCCCAGGCAGGGCAGGTGTGTCCCTGGCAATACAGGCTGGGCCTGGCATCATCCCAATCCGGCTCCTCATGAGCTGTCCCGGGGGAGGGGCTCCCTCAGACCCTGTTTACACACTAAGGCTACGTCTAGACTGGCCACAAATTCCGGAAAAGGGATGCAAATTAGGTAAATCAGCATAGGGAAATCCGCGGGGGATTTAAATATCCCCCGCGGATTTAAATAAACATGTCCGCCACTTTTTTTCCGGATTGGGGAAAAGCCGGAAAAGAGCGTCTAGACTGGCACGATCCTCCAGAATAAAGCCCTTTTCCAGAGGATCTCTTATTCCTACCTGAGTATAAGAGATCCTCCAGAAAAGGGCTTTATTCCGGAGGATCGCGCCAGTCTAGATGCTTTTTTTCCGGCTTTTCCCCAAGCTGGAAAAAAAGCGGCAGACATGTTTATTTAAATCTGCGGGGGATACTTAAATCCCCCGCGGATTTCCCTATGCTGACTTACCTGATTTGCATCCCTTTTCCAGAATTTGTGGCCAGTCTAGACGTAGCCGAGTGGTTCAGCCAGGGCAGCCGCATCAGCGCCATTGACACCGGCACAGACAGCAGCTGGGAGAGCTTGTCCGGGCCCTGCTGTCTCACCCGCCCTGCGCTCTCAGGGGAGAGTCAGGAGCTGCCCAGTGGACCAGCAGAGCGTTCACATGGCCACAGCCCGTGTGTCTCCTGGGTGCGCCTCAGTGCACATCATAAAATGTATTCCGCACACGGCTAGGAACAACTGGAGGGAGCACTGCTGTACACCCCCCCAGAGGTCCTAGGGAAATCCCGGCTGGAACCTGCCCCTCCCTTCACCCCCCTCCCTCTGTCCTCATGGTACCTGTTTCTCTTGACGCCATTACCCCCTTCTGCTCCTCTCGTCTGCCCCTCCCCTTCCCTCTCCCAGCATAAGCCTGTCCCCTCCCCCCAGCCCTACTCCACTGACACCTTCCCACTCCTCCTTCCCGTTCCCTTCACTGTCTCCCCCTTGATCCCCGTTAGCCCTAGTGCCTGCCCCTCCCCTGCCCCATTGCTGCCATCCCACCTGCTTACCTCTGCCCCCTGCCTTTAATCCCTCCCCCAGTGCCTCTCTAGCCCCCTGGCACCCACCCTTCCCACCCACTGCAAATAAAACCTTCTCTCCCCCCATCTGCCCTGGTGCCTTCCCCATCCCTGTCCCCCGGCATTTGTCTCTCCCCCACCCTGCCCCTTCTTGCTTCCCCTTTCTCCTCCTGCCCTGCCCCCTCCCCTCAGCACAAGCCCCTTTCCTCTCCCCCACCCCCATCCTGCTACCTGCCCCCTCCTCTCACATTTCCTCCACCTTCCCCTTAGTTCTCCCTGCCCCTCTCCCTCTGCCCCCCTGACCCTGCATCCCTCATCCCCCTCCAGCCCCTGGTACAAGCCCCTCTGGTCACTGCTCCTCTGCCTCCCTGAGGCCCCTCTCTGCCTTCACCTCCGTCAGAGTCACAGAACTGGCAGAGACCTCGAGAGTCATCGAGTCCAGTCCCCTGCCCTCACGGCAGGACCAAGCACCATCCAGACCATCCCTGACAGGTGTGTGTCCAACCTGCTCTTCAATATCTCCAGGGATGGAGACTCCACAGCCCCCCCCTCCCCAGGCAACTTATTCCAGTGTCTCACCCCCAACAGGCAGGAAGTTTTTCCTAATGTCCAACCTCAACCTCCCTTGCTGCAGTTTAAGCCCCTTGCTGCTTGTCCTGTGCTCAGAGGCCAAGGAGAACAATTTGTCTCCCTCCTCCTGTGACACCCTTTCAGGTACCTGAAAATCACTCTCATGTCCCCTCTCAGTCTGCTCCTTTCCAAACCAAACAAGCCCAATTCCTCCAGCCTCCCCTCCTAGCTCATGTTCTCTCGACCTTTCATCGTTCTTGTTGCTCTTCTCTGGACCTTCTCCAATTTCTCCACCTCTCTCCTGAAATGTGGGGCCCAGCACTGGACACAAGACTCCAGCTGAGGCCTGATCAGCGCAGGGCAGAGCGGAAGGACGACTCCTTGTGTCTCGCTCACAGCGCTCCTGGGAATCTGCCTCCCTGGGGCCTGCTCTTCCCTCTGCCCCTCTGCCTGCCTGGGGTCTCCTCCCTGGGCCCCCCTTTGGGTCCTCTGGTGTAGGCCCCACCCCATCTCTGCTGCACTGGTGCCCACATCTCCTCCCCCCTCTGCCTGCCTAGGGCCTGCCCTTCCCCACACTCCTCTGTCTGCCCCTGTGCCCCTCTGCTCCCTTCCTCCCCCTCTGCCCCCTGGGGCCCACCCCTCCCTCTGCCCTCCTTGCATCTGCCCCTCCACCCAGCCCTCCTGGGGACTGCCCCTTCTCTCACCCCTCTGTGGCCTTGTGCCTGCTCCTCTTGCCCCACATTGGCCCTATGGTTCCTCCTTCCTCTCCACCCCTCCCCCTCTGCCCCATCATCTGCCCCTCCCCTTCCTCTCCCAGCATTACCCTGCCCCATCCCCCACTTGCAGCTTGCCGCCCCTCCCCCGCTCCTCCTGCCCTTTTCCCGCTCTGTGTCTCCTCACCGGCAGAGGGGCCCTAACTCTCCTCAGACCCCCCCACACAGCGATTAACGGGGGGGGAGGTTAATTTCCCGCTGACCCCAGGGACCCGCCCCTGCCCCCGGCCCTGACTCTGTGACTCTCTCCCCAGTGGACGTGACGCTGGATCCAGACACGGCAAATCCCAAACTCATCCTGTCTGAGGATCGGAAACGTGTGAGAGACGGAGACACCCGCCAGGATCTGCCCGACACCCCCGAGAGATTTGACACTTGTGTGTTTGTCCTGGGTGCTGCAGGCTTCACAGGTGGGAGGCGTTACTGGGAGGTGGAGGTGGGAGACAAGACAGGCTGGGACCTGGGGGTTTGCAGGGAATCTGTGAGCCGGAAGGGGAAGGTCACACTCTCTCCTGAGGATGGATACTGGGTCGTGTGGCTGAGGGACGGGGGATACGAGGCCCTCACCTCCCCCCCGACCCCACTCCCCGTGAGCGCCAGGCCCAGCTGGGTGGGGATTTTCCTGGACTACGAGGCGGGCGAGGTCTCGTTTTACAATGTGACTGACAGGTCCCATCTCTTCACCTTCACCGGCACCTTCTCCGGGACGCTCCGCCCTTTCTTCTGTCCCTATCTCAACGCCGGGGGCACCAACGCGACTCCCCTGACCATCTGCCCGGTGCCGGCCCAGGCGGGAGGGATTTCCTGCCCCCAACAGTGACCCTGCGGCACCGACTGGCCCCTCCTCCCAGGGGAGGGGCTAGTTACTGCAGGTATCTGGACATTTTGTGCCAACTGGTCACTGCCCCTTTCCCTTTGCAATTGGAGCCTTCAGTGGAAAATCAGACACATGGAAGCCTAGGCTGAGTGAATGGGACCCCCTGGCTGGAAGGAGTCCAGGCTGCCTTTCCCCCCCGCCCCGGGTTTACTGCACCCCAGCACAGGGTGAGGCTGGTAAGAAACACGGCCAGACAGTGGGTGGGGTTTGCTGCCCTCACCTTGCCCCGTCCCCTGGGCCAGGGAGCACAGATGGTACGGGAGGGGGGATGGGACCTCACTTCTCTCAGTTTTCTACTGCTGTGAAATCTCAATGTCGAACATGAAAGAAAAAATGTCTTCTAATTTAGAAACGTGTTACTGTATCAAGGTGTCGGCACAACATTTTCCTTTAAATTTCAACAGTTTTTTATTAAAAATCAATTTTTAGAAATGGAATTATTGACCTTTATTCTTCCCTCATGTCGATATTGACATTTGACAAGTTTACATTTGTATATATCATGTGTATTTCAGCTGTGACACTTCAAGAAATCCAAAACATTTCTCTGAACCCAATTCATTATGGCATTGTCCGACTGTTCAGTCACAATGTCCATGTGTCATAACCAGCACAGCAACATACGTATGTGACTCTCCCTCACTCTCATCTTGATTGGCTCTCTCTAGACAGCAGAGCACATACACCCCATACAGCGCTGCACCTTTGAACATTCATAGGTGAAAAAACATAGAATGAATCAACCAATCTCGTTTGATCCATGTGATTTTGTAACATTCTTTGAACTTCTGGCTGCGTTAATTCATGCGATTTTCAACTTTCTAGCCACATATAATTGGTAATCAAGATATAGCCCCTCTCTGCCTGCTTCTGCATCATTTAATACCACTCCTTCCTCAGTCTGACATCCTGCCTTCCTCTCCATAGAAATCTCTGCTGCAATATCCTCTTTAGTTTATTTGGGTATTACCTGGGGGTACGTCTACACTAGCTCGTTAGTTCGAACTACGTAGGGTAATGAGGGTAAGCGGAGTTGCAAATGAAGGCCGGGATTTAAATATTTAAATATTCATTTGCATGTTCCCGGGCGCCACCATTTTTAAATCTCCCTTAGTCTGAACTCCGTGCCCGCAGCTACACGCGGCACGGAGTAGGTAGTTCAAATTAAAGATCCTAATTCAAACTACCATTACTCCTCATTCCACGAGAAGTAACGGTAGTTCGAATTAGGATCTTTAATTCGAACTACCTACTCCGTGCCACGTGTAGCCGCAGGCACAGAGTTCGGACTAAGGGGGATTTAAAAATGGCGGCGCCCGGCAAGATGCAAATGAAGCCTGGGATATTTAAATCCTGGGCTTCATTTGCAACTTCGAATGCCTACATTAGCCACCCTAGTTCGAACTAGGGTGGCAGTGTAGACATACCCTGAACGATTTTGAAATAACAAAATTGGACTTAAGAACTCCTGCTTCAACAAATTCAAATTGCGGGTCCTTACTATGGGGAGCCCTCAAAATTAGTCCAGGGAAGGCTCCGATAATGTGGACGCACAGCCTCGAATTAGAGCCCCTGAAAGCGCTGGGGAGTAATTAGTCTGAATTACCCTGGGGAGTCGTTATTTCGAAATAGCAGCACCAGCTTGTCCACATTACTGCTATTTCAAAATAACCATTTTGAAATTAGTGTTAGTCCTCGAGGAAAGCAGGAGTATAGATTTCAAAATAAGTGGCAGCGTGGACACTCCACTTATGAATTTAACTGAAGAGAGGTTATTTAAAAAATAAAGCCCCAGTGTAGATCAAGGCTAAGTGTTGTAATTCTAGGGAAGAAAAATCTTCATTTTCCTTAGGGATTGGCTGACCAAGAAGTAGGATGTAATGGTTTTGCAAGATCAACACTTACATTGTTTTATTGTTTAGCTACGTAACAATAACCTCCCACAAACAATTCTATATTTGCATGTTACACTTTCATAGAGTTTCCACTACCCTAATAAAAATGCTATAAAGAGAATACGCTTTGTTTTCTGTTGTAATCGATATATTTGAAAACACAGAAAAACACCTAACGCATTTAGAATAAATTTAATTTGGTATTGTATTATTGTTTAATAGTGGGATCAAAACTCTGATAATCATGATCCATTTTTTAAACTAAGTCATTTTGAGTTAATCACTTGAGTAAACCAAGATTAATTGACAGTCCTAGTTCGATCTCTTATTGAAATTTTCCCACAGTGGAGGAACCTGCACATTTTTTTATCCTACATGGGTTCTGTGACAGAAGTGTCTCTTACCCTCAGGGCATTTTTATAGTGTCTGCCTCCTGTGTGACCGGCAGTCCAAACATTTATAAGGTCTCTCGCTTGTGTGGATTCTCCGATGGTTAATAAGGCCTGAGCATGGACTGAAGCTTTTCTCACACTCAGCACATTTATGGGGTTTGTCTCCCATGTGCAGCCCCCAATGGGCAGTAAGATTTGAGCTCTGACTGAAGCTTTTCCCATAGTCCAGGCATTTATAGGGTCTCTCTTCCATGTGCAGTCTCCGATGGGTAATAAGATTTGAGCACCAACTGAAACTTTTACCACAGTCCAAGAATTTATAGTGCAGGGCTACTAAACACATGGCCTGCAACGTAGTTTGGGTTTATGGTGCTGTTTGGATTGATGTGTGTTTAGTAGTTAAATTCCTGGACTGTTGTGAAACCAAAACAAAAAAGGAGTCAATATGGCTGTGTCTACACTGGCCGCCTATTACGAAATAGGCATGCTAATGTAGAACTTTGGAAAAGGCAAATGCGCAGGGGATTTAAATATCCCCCGCGGCATTTGCATTTTCATGGCTGCCGCTTTTTTCCGGCTTGGAGATAAGCCGGAGAAAAGCATCCAGACTGGCGCGATCCTCCGGAATAAAGCCCTATTCCGGAGGATCTCTTATTCCTACTTGCAAGAGATCCTCCGGAATAGGGCTTTATTCTGGAGGATCGCGCCAGTCTGGACGCTCTTTTCCGGCTTTTCCCCAAGCCGGAAAAAAAGCGGCGGCCGTGTTTATTTAAATCCCGTGGGGGATATTTAAATCCCCCGCGGATTTCCCTATTCCAAAGTTCTAAATTAGCATGCCTATTCCGAAGAAGGGGCCAGTCTAGACGTAGCCATAGTGTATTGTGTTTGTGTGTGTGATGTAGTTCCTAATGTGCTGCTGCAGCATCTGCAGCTTGACCTAGACAATGAGTATTATGTACTATTTCCAAAACTGGTAAATATCAACTTACCTAAAAAAAAACCAAAGTTCATGTTGAACCTTGGGTCCGGGATTCTTGGATGTTGCTGGACAGAGGTTGCTGGCAGCTGGGAGCACAGATGGTAAAGCAGAGGTCTTACACTCAATTTACCTTATGGCCAGTCCTCAACCGAAATCCCTGAACCCAAATGTAGCAACTTTATTTGAGCTAAAGAGGATGAAATTCAATCAGGAGTAATGTAAAGTGCTTCACTTAGGAAGGAACAATCAGTTCCACACATGGACACGACAGAGGTGTTTTTTGTAAAAAAATATTGTTACACATGCTGTAGATCAGGGCTATTCACATGCGGCCTATAGCCTGCTTGTTTGCAGCCCACGGTACGCTTTGGGCTTACGCAGGGCTGAACACGTGGCCCACAGGTGGGCCCCTTTGAACATGGCCTCCACTGGAAACATGCTCTATAACAGAAATAGAATGGTCTTCTGTTGAGATGTGTATTAGTAGTTCAATTCCTCAACTGTCATTGCTCATTAAAAGTGCTGTCACATGGGTGGAAATCAGGTAACTATTGCATTTTATTAATATCAGCAGAACTGACTTAAATGGGGCCTCCATGTTGTGTAGTCTTGCCTTAATCTTTGTATTCATGCCCGTCAGTGTGAATGAAGTTATTTGCATATATTTGCATATACATACAACAACCACACTTAAGCTGTGGCCCTCCGCCTGTGCTGTGAGTATCATTGTAGCCCCCGGGGCTTCCAAAGTTGAGTAGCCCTGCTGTAAATGCTCCCCCCACTGGGGTATTTTTTTTCTGGCAGTGCCCAGATCCGGTTCCTAACTCTGCTGCCTGTGCCAGTTTTGCTGTTTGGCCCCTCTCCTGACCCTGCAGCCAGCTGTGTGATTGCCCTACCTATGCATTCAGTTTGGCCACCGCACAGACCTTTCTCCCCTGTGATTTCATGCATCAATTTCCCTCCATGAGCAAACTTTATAGCATGGGTAGGGGACATTTTTGGGTCGGGGGCCACTAACACTCAGAAAAATCAGTCAGGGGCCACACACAAGTGAGAAACAAACAAAAAGAAACACACTCTCCACATTCCCTACACACCAGAGCCTAGCCTAGTAGATTTCGTGTGTTCCAGCCCCACAGGGAGTGGCAGGGGGGCTAGAAAGTCAATGCAGGCTCCCCAATGCTGGGGGGTGGCCAGGCCCAAGCAAGCCAGAGGTGACATCTGGCCCCTGGGCCGCAGGTTCGCTGCTCCTGCTTTACAGTGTGAGCCAGTCAACTTTAAGCAGACACAGACACCGAACAGGGATTCTTTAGACCAGGGGTCACCAACCAGTGGATCGGGATCTGCAGGTAGATCTCAGAACTTCTAACAGGTGATCCTGACCGGTTTGGCCAGGAAGCTATCAAGAGCTGGTACTTGAGTTGCCCCTTCACCCACTGTCCTGCTGCCCCCTCCTTGGAGCTGCCCCCTGGGAGCTTCCTGCTTGTTGTGCAGGGTGTGGGAGGTAGAGGGGGGTGCTGATGTCAGGCTGTCCCTCCTTCCCCCACTCCTCCACACAGAGAGAGGGGGAGGGAGGGAGCTCAGGAGTGCAAATCTCTGTCACTCTCACACAGTGTGTGTGTCTCTGTCATTCTCACAAACACGCACACTCTCCTTCTCTCTCATCTCCTGGCCTGACACACACATGGGGGGTTGATGCTACTTTTACTGCTTGCAGAGTGGGTCAGTTTGGGTTTTTGACTGGCCTGTGCATTTCATAACTTTCATTTCTCTCTTACGCTTAAACCTGAACCTGTCGTGGCTGGGTCATTATCCCTGTGGTAACAGCTGCTCCTGGAGGTGGCTGGCATGTCCCTACAGCCCCTGAGAGAGGCAGAGCAGGGGGTCTCCACAGGCTGTCCTTGCCTGCAGACACGGCTCCTGCAGCTCCCAGTGATCAGTAATGGGGAACTGTGGCCAGTAGAAGCTGTGGGCTCAGTGGATGAGGGGCAGCACATGGTGCAAGGGATCTATTGTACGTGCCAGCTGCTTTCAGGAGTGGTGCAGGGCCAGGGCAGGAGTAAATCTGCCTTAACCCCACTGCTCCACCACCCGGGTGGCATCTCAGTTAAGTGGTGCCCAGCCAGAACCTGCTTCCTGAACCCCTGTCCCAGCCCTGAACCTCCTCCTGCACCCAACCTCCTGCCCCAGATGTGAATCCCCCGGGCCAAAACTCTTTCCCAGACTTTGCACCCTGAAACCCCTCCTGGACCCCCATCCAGCACCCTGGACTAAGCCTGGAACCTTTCCCATATGCTGAACCCCTTGGCCTAGAGCAGGAGTGGGCGAAAGGGCCTCTGTGCGCCGGATTTGGGCCCGTCAAGCAGGTGGATCTGGCCCAGGGGGCCCTGCTACTTCCCCGCCCCCAGGCCAGTTAGGGCCTCGGGTTGGGGGAGCACGTGAAGCCTTCTCCACTCTGCCCCCATCGTGCAAGCAGCATGTGGCACTTCAAAGCACTGTGTAATCCTTCCAGGGTGGGAGGAGGCTTTGTGTGCTCCCCCACCCCTAGTTCACCTAGTGGCAGGGGAGCATGGGAAGTCTCCTCTCACGCCAGGGACATGGGCACCTAGGGGGAACATGGGGTGGGGGCAAAGGTAGTCTCTCACCCCCCCGACCAATCATTGTCTGGGGGTGGGGAACCCAGAAATATCTTGGTTCCGCCCCTTCTGCTTGATGCCCTGCCCCTTTCTGTGTAGCCCAGGGCCACTTCAAAAATTTCCAAAGAGGCCCCTGGTAAAAAATTATTGTCCAGCCCTGGCCTAGAACCTTTACTCCAGTCTGGTGAAAGTGAGTGAGGATGAGGGAAGAAGGGGGAGGGAGTTAGCAGGGTGAAGCCTCAGAGAAGGGGTAGAGCAGGGGGTGGTCTCAGAGAAGGGGCAGGAAGGAAGCCACGCAAGGGTATTTGAGTTTAAGATAGATCAAAAAGTGATCTAGTGGTTAAAAAGGCTGGAGACCACTGGTCTGTGCCAATATCTGAATCATCAATGAAGATATTGAACAAAACCGGTCCCAAAACAGCCCCCTTGGGAACCCCACTTGTTACGTCCTTCCAGAAGGACAGCAAATCATTAATACTCTTTGAAAATGGTTATCCTACCAGTTATGCAAATGCTGACCATATGGCCCCCAAAATCCGGGACTGTCCTGAATTTTAATGCGCTGCCCCAGATGCCCCGCGTAGCCATGATTTGTTCCCCAAGGCCTTCATTCCCCGTATTCAGCAGGAGCAGACGGGTTCAGGGGATGAGAGTAGCCCCTGGCAGACATGGCACCAGTGGAAGGGGGAGGCAGGAAGCTGATGCTGGGGCCAGGTTGTTTGCATCTCGTTTTGTTCCCTCCCTGGCAGGGAGGGGTGGAGGGAGCCTCCCCCAACATGGGCTGGGTGGGAGGAACGAAAGAGGGGAGAGGTTGGAGCAGCCTGGCAGCCCCTGCTGGGCCCAGAGCCCAGTCATTTCAATCCCCCAGTGACGCTGTGTCACCACGCAGCACGGATGCTAGGTGGGAATGAGAACCATCCCATGGCTGTTTTCACTGCCTGTGGCTGGGCTCAGCCCGGTGGCTAGATGCATCAACCAGCCCCCCAAGGGGACCCATGTCTGCCGCCCACTGCCCTGCCTCTTTTGGGGGTTAGAAAATCTTCCCTTTCTTCTGGGTTGGGGGGGCTGGAGCCCATCTCACACTGTGTCCGTGAGCAAGGGGAAATGATTCCACCGGGACTCACTCATACGCCGAGGGTATCGTTCGTTCAGAGATTGCATGGGTCATCTCACTAATCGCACACTCAATTCCTGTAAATAAAGACATTTTGAAATAACGGATGCACTGTCCCCTCTTCTCCCATCTGTTTTATTCACTATTTCAGTGGCAGTGTTGTGCAGGAAGGGTCTGTGTCTGTATTAGTGTTACTGTATTAGGGTGGGCCATCCTGGACCTCTGACAGGAGCCTGAGATTTGGTCCGCACCACTGAGTTGCGTGGATGTAATGCACCTTGCATAAATGTGTGGAGAAATCCCTGTGATATTATACTTTGTATTAAGATCTTGTTCTTTTAGATCTATCTCTGTTAAGTGTTCTTATAGAATCTCTGGAACATTTCTGCTAGATATAGATCTTGTTAGAAAAAATGTCTTTTGAGCTCTCCCCTTTCCTTGGTTGCCCTGTTGAAATGAATGAGGTGTGAATGGAGAATGGAAGGGGAGCACCTCCAGCAGCAGTTGCCAGGGTGGAGAGGGTCTGGGAGCCAGACCCAAGACAATACCTGTAAAGTGAGCTCATTAAGAAGACTGGACAGACAGATGCCTTGGTAGTCAAGCAGCAAGTGCCTGCCCTTGGAAGAACTCTCTTTGAAGCAGCATTAAGAAAGGCGAGGTGATGACTAATTGGCTGCATGAGAGGGATAAATAGGAGGCATCTTGCAGAGGGACCCCGGGTTTTCGTCTTGTCAACACGGGAGCATCGATCCAGATGGGCAGAAGCCCGGCTCCACCCCTCCCCCATCTAACTCACCTGGCCAGTGCAGTTACGGGGAGCAACTTTTGGTAACAAGAAGATGGAGTGTGCTTGTGTGTATGTGTGAGAGTGCATGAGTGTGATGTATCATATGTATATGATAAGTATTGATTATTCTATGTATATTCAATAAATGTGGCATGTTGCCTTATCCCTCTGAAAAAGATCCCGAGTACTTCTTTTAAGCACAACAAATGTTGCTTTTGCTGATATAACTGCCCTGCCGCTTGATGTAACTCCACCACCACAAGGGGTGTAGGGAGAAAGTCAATGTAAGGGGGTGATTTTGGTTTCAGTACAGAGCTGAGTTTTATGCTGACTGCTATTAGCTTTCAGAAGCCGCCTCTCAGCAACCACCCACACCAGTGCCAGGACAATTGATCCAAGTGCTCCTGGGGAGGATGTGTGCTGCCGATACAAGGAGCAGTGTGTAGACACATACCAGTGATGTAATTACTGCAGCAGTTGTAGGCGCTGAGGCCAGTCAGGCCTCTCTCACTTTGTAGTGTAGACGTGCCCTAAGTGTGGCTGTGATCAGTGTCCTCCCATTCGGTCTTAGGATCCTTGTGACTTATGTATTTAGGTAAGTGCTGGGATCCTGCTTTCCTGGGTGCAAGATTTGATCAAGTTCCTGCTGTCGGCCATGTGTAATTCCTAGAAGACCTTTAGGAAATAACATGACTGGAGTTTTTCGAGTGGCTGGCAGAAGCCCACGGCAGTGGGAGTTCTTCCCCCTCATCTGTCCCCACTCCTCTTCAGCCCCCTCCCCAGGGCTGCCTTCCCTCGCCCTGCACGTACTGGGAGCTGGTAGCAGCTTCCCTGGATCTGGGCAGAGATTGCAGCCCCTGCAGCTGAGAGCAGCCCAGGGCCTAACCCTCTCCCATCTTGCTGTGATCCCTCAGGCCAGAGGTCAGGTTATCCTGCTCTGGTGAGCTCGAGCTGCTTCTCCACTTTGGACACTTCCCTGCCTCCTCCTGTGGCCACTGCACAGAGTTCAGAACAAATGCAACTTGTTAAACATCAACTAATGCGAGTGGAAGGGAAAACACGAGAAAGGAAAACACATCCCCCCTCTGCGGGCACGGGGAGGGAAGCACAAACAGCATCTCTGTGTGGTCAGGGCAGTTCTGTCTGGTCTCACTCATCCCAGGCCTCCCACACCACCTGCTGTGCTCTGTCTCTGCACTACCTCTTTCTGTCCCCTCCCCCTGAGTGTGCCCTGCCCTTGCTCCCACTTTTCCTGCCACCTCCCTGCCTCCTGCCACTGCTGATCAGCAGAAAGTGGGAGGCACTGGAGGTGGAAAAGGACAGATCTATGGGGCTGCTGGCAGGTGGTGCTCCCCCCCCCATCCCAGATTGCACTGGGGGGCTGCTCCAGCCTTGCCCTTCAGATGGTTATGAATCTTCTCCTTTCCAGCAGGAATCAGTTCCTGGCCGCTCTGTGAGTGGGTCCACGTGGGGCCTTCAGGGCCAGCTGCCATGCTCACTGCACCCTGACGTCCTGGCTAGGGTGGCCAGGCATCTGGCTTTTGATTGGCAAGTCCAGCTGCAAGGGGACCTGCCCAGAGTCTAGTTCAATGCCCTAACCCCACAGCAAGAGTCCGCTTCCTGGGGCGGGGCGGGGGGGGGGGGGGGGACATCGGCTCATCAACGTGCAACAGCCCCTGCTGAGCCAGACAGGACCATGCCTATTCACATTTTGTGGACAGTCAGGCAGGCTGTGCCAGGGTGCAAGCTCCCTACCCAGACCCGGAGCGAGAGGGAGAGGCGAGGCCTAAGGGAGGAGGAAAGTGGAGGGGTGGAGAGGAGCGAGGGGTGGGGCCTCAGAGAAGAGGCGGGGACTGTGAGAATTGATGGAATGGGGGCTGCTCTGTGTGGCCACCTAGGTGTGGGCCATGGCTGGAGGTGAGTGGGGGGGCAGTGAACTGAGCCCCCAAGTGGAGCATGGGAATGGGGGGATGCCCTAAAGGCCAGATGTCTCTGAACATGGGGGGGGGGGCAAACGGGGCAGTGGCCCCTTGTGGGGGTGGAGGAGGATGCCTGGGGTGGGAAGAATCAGGGACCAATGTTCCTGCTAATCTTTTCCATCCACATGGAGTTAAGAGCTCACGTGTCTCCATCTCTGAAAAGGGGATTTAATGGCCAGCCGTCCGCCTTGTGCTACTTAGTGACATTCTTCCCCCTCCCCCCTCTGCACACACTTTTGTGCTTTGAGATCCTCGGAGAAGGGTGGGAGCAAGATGCTGTATTTGGGGTGATAATCTGTCTGTGGTCGGACCTCACTGGACAGATTCCCCCCATTCCAGTGCACCCTGCGTTCTGGGGTACTGACTCTGTGGCTTTCCAGAGGCCAGACCCCCATGGTTAGTCTGCCAGTGACGGGCACTGAACACCCTTCAGTCCTCTGGGAAATCTCGGCCAGCGGCTAAATGCAACCTTTTCCAAAACGTCTGGTGATTTGGGGGCCTGACGTTCCAAGGGGCCAGTGTTGCCACCAGTGGGTGGATGTGAGACTGTGGGAGGCGAGCCACATGGCCAAGACCCCACCTCTACCACCCTTCCAGTCCACCCAAGCCTGCCCCAGCCCTGTAGCTGCAGGAGCACCAGCAGGAGCTGGGCCTCAGTACTGCAGTGGGGATGGACAGAAGTGGAGCACCCACCCCAGCCCTCTCTGCTCCCCTTCACTGGTGGTGGGTGGGAATCCCCTGCTGCTGGCACCAGGCCCACTGCTAACTCCCCACGTCATGTTGCTCAGGCTTGTGGGCACTGGACAGGGATGCAATGAGGGTGAAAAGGAGGGGGGGTCTGGAGAGGAAGGGGTGTGTCCTGAGCCCTGAATTCCCAAGGGATGGCCCTGGCTATGCCCTCCCGGTGTGTTTCTTGCCCCGTCCCATCTACAACAACCCCCCCTGGAGATCCCTGAAAATCCCCTACCTCAGCCGGTGGTTTGTACAGAGTTGCTACCTTGTGAGACTGTGCTACCAGCAGCAGTTTCTGATTTGTTCCATCGTAAGGAACTGCTCCTATAAGATATGCTACCAGCAGTGGTATGATCCCGCAAGGCGCAGTTACATATGTATAAAATGGACGAAACTGCCATTGTAAAACACTGATACTAGCGCTAGCCAATTCCTACAGACCCACGGCTTGTTACTATGGTTCCGGCTTCTCTCCAGTTGAGGGTTAATCATCCTGGGGCAGAGCACAAGAATTACCTCTTGGCTGTGTCTACACTGGCGCGATCTTGGGCCAAAGTGGCCTCTCTTGTGCAAAAACTTGCTGCCTGTCTACACTGGCCGTGTGTTCTTGTGCAAGAACACTGACGTTCTAATGTATAAAATCAGGGCTTCTTGCACAAGAACTATGATGCTCCCGCTGAGGAATAAGCCCTTTTGCACAACTGTTCTTGCGCAAGAGGCCAGTGTAGACAGGCAACATGAATTTCTTGTGCAAGAAAACCCGATGGTTAAAATGGCCATCAGAACTTTCCTGTGCAAGAGAGCGTCTACACTGGCACGGATGCTCTTGTGCAAAAGCACATGCCAGCATAGACGTTCTCTTCTGGAAGAGTTTTTGCACAAGATCATGCCAGTGTAGACATAGCCCTTGTGTCTGGCTTCCAACACTGAGGTTTGATTTCCCCCTCCCTTCCTTCCCTGGAGTTTTCGGCTGTTGTATTTGGCTTGTGGTTCAAAGCACTTGCAAACTCCTCCCAATGTGTTCTCATTTGCAGCCTCTCTAAGTGCACTCTACACAGAAGTGACTGGTGAGGGGAGACCTGGAGGGCCAGGCAAGGACTGGGACAACCCCTGCCCCTGCTCCTCCGCTCTCGAGCTGCTCTTCTGTGGGCCAGCCTCACCCCCTCACAGACTGGCAGGATCAGGGGAAGCACAGCAGGGTGGCCCCTGCTCTCTTTGAAGCCCTGACCACCTCGCTCTGCTTCTACCCACGCATTTTGGGGGGTTGTTACCCCTTTTGCCCCTTTCCCATCTCACCCCTGTCTCAAAGCCATTCTCTAAAGCAGCGATGAAGATTTTGAACAGAAATGTATCTAGAACTGATTCCTACCGGACACCACTGGCTGCTCTTACTACATTTAAAATACAAAGATGCAGCAGCAGTAGCGAGCGCCCCCCTGCAACTAATCAAGTAGTCAGTTGAAATTCCATTGACTACTTGATTAGCTAATTACCTGTTACTTAACATCCCAAATCTTTAGCTTTTTCTTTTTCTTTAACCTTACCTCATTGTCACTGACATTCACTACTTTAAGTGTACAGTCCCCACCAACCTTGTTGGTGAAACCAAAACAAAGAATTTATTAAGCTCCTCTTTCATTTCCACATTTTCTGGGATTGTTCCCCTCCCCCCACCATTGAGGAGGTGCGCACCAGAGCTTCCCTTCTCTGCGGGAGTAGGGAGTCATCCCCAGAGGAGGCGTGCACCGGGGCATCCCTCCTATGTGCAGTGGGAGGGGGAGGAGTCCCAGGAAGAGGCAGGTGCGGGGGACTCCCTGCCCCCACTGGCACCCTGTCCCCTGCTGCAGAACCCTGTCCCCTGCCCTTCCTGGCACCCTATCCCCTGTCCCCCCGGCACCCTGTCCCCTGCTACAGAACCCTGCCCCCTGCCCTCCCCGGCACCCTGTCCCCTGCTACAGAACCCTGTCCCCTGTCCTCCCCAGCACCCTGTCCCCTGTCCCTCCTGGCACCCTGTCCCCTGCCCCCCCAGCACCCTGTCCCCTTTCCCCTGTCCCCATTGGCACCCTGTCCCCTACCCACACTGGCACCCTGCCCTCACTGGCACCCTGTCCCCGCCTCAGCACCCACTAGCACCCTTCCCCAGTAACATGTCCCCTGCTCCCACCAGCACAGTTGGGGTCATATTAGTGAGGCTTGGGGGGTTTTTGAAGGAGTTACTTTTTTGCATCTCAATTGTGTGGCTCCAACTGACTTTTCTGTGGGTCAGTGACCCTTGACTCAAAACAGGTTCCCTGCCCTTCTCATAAATAAAGACAATGCAGAAACATTTTGTGTTTGACATAGTATTTTATTTAAAAACAAAGCCTGACCAACAAATCCCCAATTGGGGCCAACCCCCCATCTGGCTGCAGCATTATAACACTCCTGCAACCCCAAGACCCTAGATCTGAGCCTATCAAACACTGGAACCCCCTGTCCTGAGCCCCTCAGATACCCCAACTCAAATTCCTGCACCCTCACATCCACAAGCCTGTGGCTTGCTTAGTACCCCAACCAACCCGCAATCTAACCCCAACTCTCCCCAGCCTGGAGCCCCCTCCCTGAGCCAGCATCCCCTTCTCCACCTCCTCCTGCTTCCAAATTTCTTCCCAAAGCTTGCATCTCTCACCCCTTCCCACACCCAAATCCCTCATTCACACCGCAGAGCCCACACATCCTGTCTCAACCCAGCGAGGGTATGGCTAGACTGCAGGAGTTTTTCCAGGATTCCAGAGATATCCCAGAAAAACTCTTTTGCATCCAGGGACATATTTCATAGAATCATAGAATCATAGAATAATAGGACTGGAAGGGACCTCGAGAGGTCATCGAGTCCAGCCCCCCGCCCTCAAGGCAGGATCAAGCTCCGTCTACACCATCCCTGACAGATGTCTATCTAACCTGTTCTTAAATATCTCCAGAGAGGGAGATTCCACCACCTCCCTTGGCAATTTATTCCAATATTTGACCACCCTGACAGTTAGGAATTTTTTCCTAATGTCCAATCTAAACCTCCCCTGCTGCACTTTAAGCCCATTACTCCTTGTCCTGTCCTCAGAAACCAAGAGGAACAAATTTTCTCCTTCCTCCTTGTGACACCCTTTTAGATATTTGAAAACCGCTATCATGTCCCCCCTTAATCTTCTTTTTTCCAAACTAAACAAGCCCAGTTCATGAAGCCTGGCTTCATAGGTCATGTTCTCTAAGCCTTTAATCATTCTTGTCGCTCTTCTCTGTACCCTTTCCAATTTCTCCACATCTTTCTTGAAATGTGGCGCCCAGAACTGGACACAGTACTCCAGCTGAGGCCTAACTAGTGCAGAGTAGAGCGGCAGAATGACTTCATGAGTTTTGCTTACAACACACCTGTTGATACAACCTAGAATCATATTTGCTTTTTTTGCAACAGCATCACACTGTTGGCTCATATTCAACTTGTGGTCCACTATGACCCCTAGATCCCTTTCTGCCATGCTCCTTCCTAGACAGTCGCTTCCCATCTTGTATGTATGGAACTGATTGTTCCTTCCTAAGTGGAGCACTTTGCATTTCTCTTTATTAAACCTCATCCTGTTTACCTCTGACCATTTCTCTAACTTGCTAAGGTCATTTTGAATTATGTCCCTATCCTCCAAAGAAGTCGCAACCCCACCCAGTTTGGTATCATCTGCAAACTTAATAAGCGTACTCTCTATCCCAATATCTACATCATTGATGAAGATATTGAACAGTACGGGACCCAAAACAGACCCTTGCGGAACTCCACTTGTTATCCCTTTCCAGCAGGATTTAGCACCGTTAACAACAACTCTCTGACTACGGTTATCCAGCCAATTATGCACCCACCTTATCGTGGCCCTATCTAAGTTATATTTGCCTAGTTTATCAATAAGAATATCATGCGAGACCGTATCAAATGCCTTACTAAAGTCTAGGTATATGACATCCACCGCTTCTCCCTTATCCACAAGGCTCGTTATCTTATCAAAGAAAGCTATCAGATTAGTTTGGCATGACTTGTTCTTCACAAAACCATGCTGGCTATTCCCTATCACTTTATTACCTTCCAAGTGTTTGCATATGATTTCCTTAATTACCTGCTCCATTATCTTCCCTGGGACAGACGTTAAACTGACCGGTCTGTAGTTTCCTGGGTTGTTCTTATTCCCCTTTTTATAGATGGGCACAATATTTGCCCTTTTCCAGTCTTCTGGAATCTCCCCTGTCTGCCATGATTTTTCAAAGATCATAGCTAAAGGCTCAGATACCTCCTCTATCAGCTCCTTGAGTATCCTGGGATGCATTTCATCAGGACCTGGTGACTTGCTGACATCTAACTTTCCTAAGTGATTTTTAACTTGTTCTTTGTGTATCCTATCTTCTAAACTTACCCTTTCTCTGCTTGTATTCACTACGTTAGGCACACCACCAGACTTCTCGGTGAAGACCGAAACAAAGAAGTCATTGAGCATCTCCGCCATTTCCAAGTTTCCTGTTACTGCTTCTCCCTCCTCACTAAGCAGTGGGCCTACCCTGTCCTTGGTCTTCCTCTTGCTTTTAATGTATTTATAAAAGGTCTTCTTGTTTCCTTTTATGCCTGTAGCTAGTTTGATCTCATTTTGTGCCTTTGCCTTTCTAATCTTGCCCCTGCATTCCCGTGTTGCTTGCCTATATTCATCCTTTGTTATTTGTCCTAGTTTCCATTTTTTATATGACTCCTTTTTTATTTTGAGATCATGCAAGATCTCCTTGTTAAGCCAAGCTGGTCTTTTGCCATATTTTCTATCTTTCCTACACAGCGGAATTGTTTGCTTTTGGGCCCTTAACAACGTCCCTTTGAAATACTTCCAACTCTCCTCAGTTGTTTTTCCCTTCAGTCTTGCTTCCCATGGGACCTTACCTACAAGTTCTCTGAGCTTATCAAAATCTGCCTTCCTGAAATCCATAACCTCAGTTGTGCTGGTCTCCCTTCTACCTTTCCTTAAGATCATGAACTCTATTATTTCGTGATCACTGTCCCCTATACTGTCTTCCACTTTCAAGTTCTCAACTAGTTCCTCCCTATTTGTTAAAACCAAATCCAGAACAGCTTCTCCTCTGGTAGCTTTTTCAACCTTCTGAAACAGAAAGTTGTCTCCAATGCAGTCCAGAAACTTATTGGATAGCCTGTGCCTTGCTGTGTTAGTTTCCCAACATATGTCTGGATAGTTGAAGTCCCCCATCACCACCAAATCTTGGGCTTTGGATAGTTTTGTTAATTGTTTAAAAAAGGCCTCATCCACCTCTTCCACCTGGCTAGGTGGCCTGTAGTAGACTCCTAGCATGATATCACCCTCGTTTTTTACCCCTTTTAGCTTAACCCAGAGACTCTCTACACAGCTATCTCCTACGTTCATCTCCACTTCAGTCCAAGTGTGTACATTTTTAATATACAAGGCAATCCCTCCTCCCTTTTTTCCCTGTCTGTCCTTCCTGAGCAAGCCGTACCCTTCCATACCAATATTCCAATCATGCGTCCCATCCCACCAGGTTTCTGTAATACCAATGATATCATAGTTGTATTTATTGGTTAGCAATTCCAGTTCTTCCTGCTTATTACCCATACTTCTCGCATTTGTATATAGGCATCTAAGATACTGATTTGATCTTGCCTCCCTGTTGTGCCCTGACCCTCCTTTCTCCTTGCCATTATAGGCCGTAGTCCCCCCCATTTCCAACCCATCTCCCAGTCCCGCACATTCAGCACTTACCTGTGGGCTTTGCTCACCTGCCCCCGACAAACCTAGTTTAAAGCCCTCCTCACAAGGTTAGCCAGTCTGTGTCCAAACAAGGCCTTCCCGCTCCTGGAAAGATGAACTCCATCTCCGCCAAGCAGTCCTTCCTGGAAGAGCACCCCGTGATCAAGGAAGCCGAATCCCTCCTGGTGACACCATCGTCGCAGCCAGGCATTCACCTCCAGGATGCACCTCTCTCTGCCCGGGCCCCTACCTTTGACAGGAAGGATAGAAGAGAATACCACCTGCGCTCCAAACTCCTTCACACGTACTCCCAAAGCCCTGTAGTCACACTTGATCCGCTCAGTGTCACACCTGGCAGTATCATTTGTGCCCACGTGGATGAGTAGCATGGGGTAGTAGTCAGAGGGCCGGATAATCCTCGACAATGCCTCCGTAACATCTCGGATACGGGCCCCTGGCAGACAGCATACCTCTCGAGATGAGCTGTCAGGGCGACAGATGGGTGCCTCCGTTCCCCTCAGAAGAGAGTCTCCAACCACCACTACCCTACGTTTCCTCCTCGCAGTGGTGGCAGGAGACTGCTCAACCTTGGTGGTGCAAGGCCTGGTCTCCTCCACTGTGGGGGGTGACTCCTTGTCTCCTGCTGAAAGTAAAGTGTAACGGTTATGTAACAACACAGTGGGAGGGTTAGGAGCAGGGGTGGAACACTGCCTGCTGCCGGAAGTAACCAGCTGCCAGTGCTCACCCTGTACCACTGCCTCCTCCATAAGTGGCTGGTCAACAGTCCCACATCCTAGGACAGTGACCTCCGTGGATTCCACAGGAATACTGTCCAGGAATTCCTCATGGCTTCGAATGCTCCTCAGCCTGGCCACCTCCTCCTGTAGCTCTCCCACCTGCTGCCTGAGAGATTCCACCAGCAGGCACCTTTCACAATGGTTGTCTCCCCCAGCCTGGAGATCACTCAGTGGGAATTGCAAGCCACAAATACAGCAAGACCACACCAGGACCTGGGTAGAGGCATCCATGCTCAGGTTCTCTGTCTGGATACAGGCACAGGTGGAGGAGACAGGAGAAGTACTGGCACAAGCGCTTCGGGTCTTCATCACCATCAGTCACTCCCTCTGCCCAACTCCCTCTTCAACTCCCCTGTCTGCAGTCCCCTGTCCGCTTCGCTTTTTTTTAGTGGAAGAGCAGACATGCTCTTTCAGTAATCCTTGTATTCCTCGTTCCATGAGGAATAAGAGGGCTTCCAAAAGAAGGGAGTTTTCTGACATTTGGTCCAGTCTAGACAGGCCAAATGTTGGAAAAACCTCTTCCTACAGAAGAATCAGAAAAAAAGCAGCAGTGTAGAGTGTGTAAGGGCTGGGGATAGTAAGTGATGGAGGCGAATAGAGAGGGCAGGGCTTCAAGGAAGGGGTGGGGTCTTGGGGGAAGGCTGGGGAGGTAGATCTTGGCTTGTTCTGACATTTAAAAAGTGATCTTGGGTGTAAAAGGGTTGGAGACCACTGATCTCTTTCTCTCTTCCACCCTCCTCTCTTTTCTCTCTCTTTTTTCCTCTTCCTCCCTCCCTTCCCTTATTTATTCTTGGATTCAGACTTCTAATGCTCCTGTCTTCTGAAGAAATGGGTTACACTCACAAAAGCTCATGATACCATCTACATGTTTTGTTCATCTTTAAAGTGCTACCAGACTATTTGTTGTTTTTTAAGTTTTTCCCCAGTGAATGTGACTCCAGTTCCAGACATGGCTCGTCCTGTTCCTAATTATCCATGGAAGAATATTTATTGTGATGATCAGATGTACAATGTAATTATTATTATTTGTGACATTTATTGCAATTCACAAAAACACACAAAGAAAAGAACCCTGAGAAGAAGAGTCCATTCAAAATCCTATAGCATTCAGGTGATTTAGATTATGTGGAAAACTTTCTCTGCTGCTAATGACACTTCACTTTTAGCAGGAATGTGGCTGTTTCTTTAAGAGAAGATATTTGTTGACATGAGATCGGTTGGACTGCTGACAACTTCACATTTCCTCTAGTGCTTTCCATTTCAAACTCCGCCATTCTCAGCCGACAGGAAAAAAAGCACAATTACCAGAGTGGAGCAAAAAGGATTTCATTAAAAACTGTAAGGAAAAGCTGCAATAAAACTCTGCCGCTATTTTACAGCTAGACACAGCTGTGCAAATTAATACAATTGAATGGATGTTGGACTATAAACTATGAATTACCAGATGAGGATTTTGGAAGGCCAGATAGCACTCTAAAGTTCATAAAACTTCTCAAATCAGGTAAGTGAATTTTGATTGCTTGAAAGCCATTGAACTAACGCAGTGTTTCTCAACCTTTTTTTATAAAGTACCCCTTTAAAAAAAATTATAAATACCCCTAGTACCTACAGTTTTCAGACACACAAAATGTTTTTCAACCATCGCAACACATTTGTTTAAACAACTTAATCGTTGGAGCGGGTGATGAAATTTTTGCATGTAAAAAGTACAAAATTAATAAAGTGCTGTAAAACTTAAAAAAAATTCAGCTTTGTCCAAATTTCAGTTGTGTTGATGTACCCCCCGGACTCCTCTCAAGTACCCCTAAGGGTACTCGTACCACTGGTTGAGAAACACTGCATTAAACAGAGATTGGCACAAAAGGAGTTGGACATTGGCAGGGCTGCCCTTAAGGAAAATGATGCCCTGAGTGAACTTCTATTCTGGTGCTTCATCCCCGCCCTGCCTCCCCCCATCAACTCTCAACCTCTGTTGTATCATGCAAGCAAGGTACTAACAAACTTCAACAGGCCTTTATTTACCAAAGGTGAAACCTCTTTCCAAAGCTGCTGCTGCTCCCCTCTGTAGCTCTAACTCAAGCCTAGCTCATCTCCTCCCCCCTCCTTCCTGTTTCCTGTGCTTCCAGATTCCCAACAGCCAGTGCTCCCAGTTCTAATCATTACAAGCAGCATCTAAAACACCACAACCTCAGAGGCTCCCTTGGCCACCCTCCCATCCCCTCGATTCCAGCTGCCTTTCCTGAGTGCAGAATTTAAAAGAGGTACCAGATAGGGGTGCCAGATGGTTTCAACAAAAATACCGGACACACTTGACATGACATCACAATCGACATTCCATCTGATTGAGAAAATACCGGGCAGTTCTATTTTCTCAGTTCTATTTTTTCAATTTGTTTCCCGAACAGAAAGCTCACATACTGGACTGTGCGGTTCAAAACCAGACACCTAGCAACCCTAGTCCCAGAGCTCAGCCATGGAATCACAAATTAAGCATTGGCTGGGCGGCCCTCATGGTGGGTTGCATCTTGCCAGAGTTCACAGCGCCCCCCCTCCCCCCCACCTCCTCAGGCCACTCCTGGCTCCCTAGGGGGCCATTTTAGATTTTATAAGGGGGGGGGCAGCTTTCACTGTGATTCCAGGGGATGCTGAGGCACCTGAAAACTCTAGGGGTGTTTTGCATTTTATAATTCAGCTGACAGGAGCACTGTATCTAATCTCTCTCTATATATAAAAAAGACTTTTCTTGTGGGATGACAGAATGATGTTATCACGTCATTCTACATCACCAGGGCTACATCTACACTGCACCTTTCTTGTGCCAAAAGCTTATGCAAATGAAGTGTGGATTAGCATATTGCCGTGCTTCATTTGCATCATTAATTAGGTGCAGTTTTTGTGCAAGAGGCTTTTGCAGAAAAAGGAGCTGTACAGATGGCTCCTTTATGTGCAAAACCCCCTCTTGTGCAAGAGCCGTTCTTTCACATTTTTTCAGGATGAACAGCCCTTGCGTAAGAGAGGGTTTTTGTGCAAAAAGGAGCCGTTTATACAGCTCCTTTTTGAGAAAAGCCTTTTGCGCAAAAACGGCCCCTAATTAACAATGCACATGAAGTGCGGCAATATGCTAATCCACACTTCATTTGCATAAGCTTTTGTGCAAGAGAGGTGCAGTGTAGACGTAGCCCAGGAGCCCTCACCATGGGTATGTCTACACTACCCCGCTAGTTCGAAAAGCGGGGTAATGTATGCATACCGAACTTGCTAATGAAGCCCGGGATTTGAATTTCCTGGGCTTCGTTAGCATAAAGCCGGCGCCGCCATTTTTAAAAGCCGGCTAGTGCGAACCCCATGCCGCGCGGCTACACGCGGCACGGGCTAGATAGTTCAAACTACGTAGCCATTCCGAACTATCTGTACTATCTGTACGAGGAGTACAGATAGTTCGGAATGGCTATGTAGTTCGAACTATCTAGCCCGTGCCGCGCGGCTACACGCTTTTAAAAATGGCGGCGCCGGCTTTATGCTAATGAAGCCCGGGAAATTCAAATCCCGGGCTTCATTAGCAAGTTCGGTATGCATACATTACCCCGCTAGTTCGAACTAGCGGGGTAGTGTAGACATACCCCATGTGACCTGTACATGAAATGGGGGGGGGGTGCAGTGGCTCTGTCCCCACGCACTCCTGGAGCTGTGTCTGGCTGCCTCTGGGCCTCTCCCCAGCCTGCCTGACCCATTCACCTGCTGCGAAGCTTTGCTCTGTGTGACCTAAGCCCGGCCACAGCACTTGGGGGCCATGCTGCTGGTCTCCCCTGAGCAAGCGACTCTGGCATGTGTTGGTGACCTGGGTCCAGGTCTCTGGCTCAGGCCCACTCTCCCGGGTCCTCTGTCTCTGCACGCCTCCTAGAGCATCATCCACCTGCCTCTGGATCCCGCCCCGCAGCCTGCTGGCCCACACGCCTGTTGTACGGATTTGCTCTGTGAGACCCAGGCTTAGGCGCACTCTCCTGGGCCTGTCGTGAGCTGGGCAGGTTTTGCACCCCAGCTGCTTCCCTGATTCTCTAGAGTGGCTGCCTTGTGTTATGGGCTCCCTGGGCTTGCCATGGAGCAAAGCTTCCCAAAAAGCCCCTTTCATAAAGGCTGGGCTAGGGTGGGCTGTGGCTCCTGCTGTAGTAGCTGGGTTTGTGCATGGAGGGGAGGGGCACAGCCCAATGAATTCATGAGAGGGAGAAGGGTGTGTGCAGGGAAGCAGGATAGGATGTATGTGAGTATGGCTGGCGCAGTAAGGTAGGATGGTGGGTGTAGGAATGCAGGCAGAAGGATCAAATTAATGTACAGGTTGCAATTTCTCAAAAGAGGGTGGCATTTACTCACTATGGAATTCAGTTAATACTGGTTTGTGGAACTGACTTTACATGGATGTCATGTCTTCATTACAGAAAGTCTGGTCTGCCTCTCTCTCTCTCTCTCTCTCTCTCTCTCTGTGTGTGTGTGTCTGTCTGTGTGTGTGTGTGTAAACTTTCCCTGCAGGACGACAGAGTGACATCATCATGTCACTCTGCATCCTGCCTGCCTCTTGCCTTCCCTTCCCCGGTTCTCTGGGACTGCCACCCTACAGCCTCAGCCCGAGAGCCATGGCTGCCATCTATAAGAGCCCTAACAATTATTTTTAGCTGTGTGATGTTTTGCACTTGCATAATGGTGGATAAATGCACCCAAAATGGCTGTGGTCTAGTTTGTTTGTTCTGAAGTGACAGGTGGCTACAGAAACAGCTCCCACCTTCCCTGAGGCAAAGAGCCCCACCGCTGGGTAGGAACTGGGAGTAGGTTTAGTTAGTTCATTTGTTGTTGGTCCATGGGGAGATGTCTGCTTAGATAGCTCTGGCCCTGTAGCTCTGGTGGCTCTCAGGGTATGTCTACACAACATGGCTCTGTTGACGGAACCATGTAGATGAGTGTTGTAGACATAGCAAAATGAAGCAGCAATTTAAATAATTGTCACTTCATTTACATCAAAATGGCCACTGCGCTGTGCCGATCAGCTGTTTGTCGGCACAGCGCGGGAGTCTGGACTCTCAGCGGTCGACATCAGAAGCCTTTGTCGACCGCCCCAGTAAACCTCATCCCACGAGGCATAACAGGGCGGTTGACAAAGGCTTCTGATGTCGACCGCCGAGCATCCAGACTACAGCACTGTGCCGACAAACGGCTGATCGGCACAGCGCAGCGGCCATTTTGATGTAAATGAAGTGACAATTATTTAAATTGCTGCTTCATTTTGCTATGTCTACAACACTCATCTACATGGTTCCGTCGATGGAGCCATATAGCATAGACATACCCTCAGTGCTCACACCACCTGGCAGAGTGAAATCGGGCCTAAGCACAGTCCTGGCCCATGCACACTGTGCTGTAGGAGACATAACTTTGTGGAAGCTATCACGGGCTCTTGACACCGCTCACCCTAGAACTTAGTCTAACTAAATACATGACAAAATGGTCTCTCCTCCCTAGAGGAACCTGGCTGGGGGGGGGGAATATGGTGATTTTTCTGCAAAAACTCACAGAGCATCCACACCTCAAGCATGTTTTTGCGCAAGAGAATCGAAAGAACAGAGGGGTTTTTGCGCAATAGGTATTCCTCTTTCCACAAGGAATAATTCCTTTTTGTGCAAGAGCTGTTGTGCAAAAAGGTGTGCATGGATGGGGAACAGGGTGTTTTTGCGCAATCGAAAAAAAGCACAGGTGCCCTGGTGGCCAGTCTGTAAATAGCAATCAAAGTTTCCTTTTGAGAGAGCATTCATGCAGTTTGGATGCTCTCTTTCGCAAAAGCACATCGCTTTTTCAATGCGCTTTTACAGTGTGGACGTGCTCTTATGCAAGAAGTTTTGCAGAAAATCTCTTCCGCAAAATGCTCCTTACACAAGAAGCCTACAGTCTAGATGTAGCCTGAAGCTCAGTGGACCAGATTCTGTGGCTCCTGCCTGGCTTGCCACTGTAATATACAGAGGTGCCTAAAAAGGCTTCATCATTGCAAGGTTTATCATGGAGACACTTCCCTTGCACTCTTTTACAACCCCAAGGTAAAACTTGGTAAGAACAATAGTGGATTGGATCTGCTTTTGCCACACGATCCCCATCATCTATGAGTATCCTGTGTATCATTTTTAACATGTTCCACAGTTTTTTTCCAAGGAGCATGCACACTGGTTACAGAAGTTAGCATCAACAATAAGAACAAATGTGTTGATTGCACATTTCCAATTCCTGTTGTCAGGAATTTGGCTCAATACCAATGGAGTTCTGACATTTCAGGGCTAAACTGCAGCTTTCCTTTGCTTTCCACAAGCAAGTTTTTTTTCCTTCCCCCTTACCCGCCCTGTGGCTCACATCCTGCAGTTTTGTGTTTCACAGAGACAAAAGGCTGGCTGGGTGTGTCCCTTCCGCACACAATCTTTTCCTCTGCTTTCAGCTTAATTCTCCAATTTGGTCTCCATCTCAAAGAGACAAAATCCATTTCACTGGCCTGTTAAACATACAGATCTCTTGTTCCTCCTCAGGAGATGGGGATTGGCCATCTCCCCACTGTTCCCAGGGGCGCAGACTCACAGGTCCATGATGCAGTGCCCCACGGGGAGAACCCTTCAGTGTGCCAGCCTCCTCAGGCGTCATAACCCCCTGGGGTGAGATCACAGATCCCCCTGCCTCCTGTGACCACTTCTCACAGTCTGCAGGGGAACCTCCCCTCCCCTTTGAGGATCATACTCAGGTTAGACCTCAGGCCCCTGTGCTTCCTGCCTTCTCAATACCTCCAGCCCACCTGGCTCTTGCAAGCCCCCGTCTTTCTACTGTGTCCCAGTCACTTACTGCTGGATGCTCCATCCATGGGGTGGAGTCCATTCCACCGCTGCCACCACTGTCACAGAGTGTGGGGGTGTCACCGGGCCCTGCACCCCCATCCGCAGCCAGACGTGACTCTCAGCAAATAGAACAGAAGGTTTATTGGTTCCCAGGGACACAGCGTAGCTCAGACTTCTTGTTACAGGAACCAGGAGCCATCAGCACAGCCCATCTTGGGGGTGGAGGAGGAGTGCCCCACCTCTGGGGCCCTGCCCCAGTCGCCTAGGCCAGCTAGGCTCCCTTCTCGCCCAGCTAGCCAAAAAACTAGCCCACACTCCCAGCCACTGCTCAGAGCCCCCAGGCAGCCCCGCCTCCTGCTTTGTCCTGCTTCCAGGCCCAGGGTGTTATTTGCCGTCACCTGGTCCTCAGGATGCGAGAGACTGAACATACTTCCATAGTGAGCCATTCTAGGAGGGGTGGGTGAGATTCTGTGGCCTGCATTGTGCAGGGGGTCAGGCTAGATGATCATGGTGGTCTCTTCTGACCTTAAAGACTGTGAGTCTATGAGTCATGCCCAGCTTCCCCCTCCTTATCCAGCTAGTGCTGCAGTGCCCAGGAAGTGGGTCTGGCCCACGAAAGCTCATCACCTATTAAACCATCTTGTTAGTCTTTAAAGTGCTACATAGTCTTTCCTTTTGTTTCAGCAAGATCAGACTAACACGGCTTTCTCTCTATTACTATTCTAGGAAAACTGAGGCATCCGCATGCACGCGCGCGCGCGCACACACACACACAGTTACTCCTGAACAGCACAGGACAGTAGAATCACATAAATCACAACAAAACAAACAGTGAGTGCAAAACCAGAATGAACACAGTGGACTATAAGAGTGGACAAAATCGCCACTGTGTCACAGTCCCTTCATGCAGTTTGTGACATTAAAGTCATGCCCCAGTCATGGTGATGGTGGACTTTGTAGTGTGGACACCAGTTCCCAAGGACACACACTAAGTCCCATCAATTTACTCTGCTGAGCCACTAAACGTTATAATGAAGGGTTATATTATTGCAGGGCAACTGGACCCATTCAAATTATCCTGAAGTGAAGGAAAGATGGGAAGAGCAGTGAGAGGCCAATATGGCTGCATCAGGAGCTCTTTCATGGCCTGAAAGTCCAAGGAGAACCCTACAAAAAGTAACCCATGGAAAAATTGCTATGAAGGAGAACAGAGGAATAATACAGGCATATAGGGACAAATTCAGAAAGGCCAAGGCACAACATGAGTGACACCTAGCAAGGGACATGCAAGGCAATGAAAAAAAGCTCTATAAATACCTCAGTAGAAAGGGAAAGAGTCTCAGGTGGACAAGCCTCCCCTTCCAGACTCAAGTGGGGCCTGGGCCATGTCTATACTGCACTCCTTTTCTGCAAAATGAAATGCAAATGGAGTGCTTATTAGCATAATGTGCACTCACTTGCATTGTCTCTGTGGAGCCCTTTTGCACAAGAGGTTTTTGTGCAAAAAAGTGCTGTGTAAAAAGTTCCTTTTTGTGTAAAAAACCCCTCTTGTACAAGAGGGCTATATCTACACTTGTGGCTTCTTGTGCCAGAAATATGCAAATGAGGCTAAGTGTGGAATATTGCCGAGTCTCATTTGCATACCTAATGAGCTACCATTTTTGCAGAAGAGGCTCTCGCACCAGAAGCAGCTGACTACACTGCCCATTCTTGTGCAACAAAAATCCTCTTGCATGATGCTGTTACGCCAATTATTTTTCAGGAAGAAAATAATTTTGCTTCATTTGCATACTTAATGAACAATCATTTTCCGCAAGGGGATTTTGTGCAAAAAGGGGCCATCTATACAGATCCTTTTTGTGCAGAAACCCCCTGTTGAGCAAGAGCTATTCTGCCGCTTTTTTTCAGGAAGAACAGATCTTGCACAAGAGAGGTTTTTGTGGAAAAAGGAGCTGTGTAGACAGCTCCTTTTTGTGCAAAAGCCCCATATGCAAAAATGGTGGCTCGTTAAGTATGCAAATAAGGTGTGGCAATATTCATTGCATTGCCTCATTTGCATATTTTCTTGTGCAACAGAGGGCAATGTACAGCCATTCTTGAGTAAAAACTAGTGGAGTGTCTACACTGCACACATGTTCTTGGACAAGTAAATTTACTATACAGTGTCAGAACAGAGGGCTTCTTGTGCAAGAGTTATTCCTCTCCCCATGAGGTGTAAGCCCTCTTGTGTAAGAGCTCTTGTGCAAGAAGGCAGTGTGGACAGGCAACAGGTTTCTTGTACAAGAAAGCTCTATGGCTAAAATGGCCAACAGAGCTGTTTTACACAAAAGAGCGTCCACGCTGCCATGGATGCTCTTGTGCAAAAGCACATGCAGTGTGGACATGCTCTTTTGCAAGACCTTTTGCACAAGAACTCTTACACAAAGAGTTCAACTCTTGCACAAAACAGTTCTTGCGCAAAAAGCCTGCAGTGTAGACGTATCCATAGTGAGAGCTGTAAGGCTGGTTCAATCTCTCTCTCCTCTTCCCGCAGTTTTAAGGATAGACCCAAAACAGACTCCATAAGGAGTCTCTTTGTTATTTTGAAATATTATTCCAGTGGGAGCTGGAACCTTTTAGCCAGCCTGGCTATGTCTACACTGGCAGCTTCTTGCCATCTTGCGCAAGGGTTCTTGTGCAAGAACTCTTGCTCAAGAATATGTCCACCCTGCCATGTGCAAGATGTGCTTTTGGGCAACAGCATCCATGGCACTGTGGATGCTCTCTTGTGCAAGAAAGCTCTGATGGCCATTTTAGCCTTAGGGCTTTCTTGCACAAGAAACCCCTGCTGCACGTCCACACTGCCTTCTTGCGCAAGAGAGCTTACACCTATTAGAAAAGAGTGTAGCTCTTGCGCAAGAAGCCCTCTCCTACCATGCTTTACTGTAAATCTTCTTGTGCAAGAGTGGGTGGGCAGTGTGGATGCTCTGTGGAAGAACGGCTGTTCTTGCACAATAACCCGCCAGTGTAGACATAGCCCCTAGGGACTGGGCTAAGAGCTGAAATCACTAGGTTTGGCCCAGAGCCAGACCCATCTTGGAAGCAGCAGCAGGTGGCCAGCGGAGCAGCTGGCAGGAGCAGGAGGCCAACAGGGTGGCTGGTGGGAGCAAGTGGCTGGCCAGTAGTCGGTGGGAGCAGCCAGCAGGAGCACACAGCCAGCAGGAGCAGCAGCAAGTGGCCAACAGAGTGGGTGAGATACTTTCTATCCACACTCCACCCCAAGAGTGGAAGGTGAGCTCTGAAAAATCACCTCTGAGCTCTGATCTGCCCTGACCAAGGGCAACAGCTGAGAGTGGGGCTTGGAGAAAGTTTGTTTGTGTGAATGGGACACTAACATTTCTGGACTTGTGGGCCTGAGAGGCAAAGGGTATTGCTCATCCCACGTGCACTGGGATGTTCACTCGTGGGTTGGTTATGAACTCTGTGTTGGTGTTTTTCCAAGCTAACGCCACATTACTTCTCTCCCTCTTTTTAAAAGTTTCTTTTCTACGCCCAGATGCTATGTGCGCGAGTGGGGAAGCATTGCCTCTCAGAGGCGTCCAGGGGTATGTGGATTTCCCAGGTCTCTGGTGAGAGCTCAAGCCAGTTCTGTTCAGGATGGATAAAAAGGAACCCCTAGATATTGAACCTGGCCCTGGCTACTGCTGGTGTAATGTTGAAAGCTCCTACCCAGTGCTACCTGGCAGAAGGGTTACAATTACAACATCTCTGCAATGTATTTTACCCAAAGTTACTAATATGTCCTCTCCTTTGCAATTCTGCTTCAATACAGGTTTTGTCAAGCAGTAGATAGATTAGATAATGTCCATGTCAGATAGGGGAAAGAGCTGTTCACGTGATTATTTGTACTTTTGTTCCCTTTTTTTATTAACAATAAAACTTCCCAGGGCACAGAGAGTTAATGTGACAGTTGGGAACAAACATCCTCAGATCTGATAAGGGAAGTTTTTGTTTTATTGCTGACAAGTCTGAAGGTTAAAGCAATTCCTGCTTCCAAAGCTGGGAGGGTCAGAAACTTGCACATAAATGAGGTCAGTACACAGAGGGTGTGTGAAGGGTGCAAATGTATCCCCCCCCCCGAAAGTCTCTTATGGCCCCCCAAATGTGAAGAGGGGAGTCAGCCCTCCCTTATCTTGCTGTAGGGACAGAAGCAACAGCCTGTCAGAATTTGCTACTTAGGGTGTACTGAGTATGCTCACTAGAACAGACAATGCTTAGCAAGAGCTGCTGTACTCTATGGATTCAGACTCTGCTCCTGGCTCTTTACAGAGCATTAAAAAAGGGTTCAGGGGCAAATCACAGTGGGGGATGGGCAGAGTTGTGAGCAGGAGGCAGAAATTTACTAGCTGGGGAGGAGGAGGCAAGTAACTTTTGGGTAAGACAGAAGAGGAGCTGGAAGGGAAAAATCAGGCAGGGGGAGGGGACAGGAAGTAGGGCTTGGCTCAGGGGCAAAGGGGGTAATAGTTAACTGAGCGGCTGAGCCACCTGTTGAGTGTGCAAAGGCAGTGGAGGGGGCAGAGAGGGCTTTTTATTCTGGGGAAGTATGCAAGGAAATTCGCCTTTGGAAATAAGAAAATAAGAGGGCCCTGCCACAGGGAGTGTATGATCCTAATGTGCCAACTGCTTTGTTACTTTCATTTTAGCAGCAGGTGGAAGCAGCTGGCACCAAGAGCTCAGTTCAGCTAAAAACACATTAAATGAATCAATAGAGTCTGAAGAGTCCAGGCTGCAGCCCGTTGGCTCCAGGGCTCCCTGTGTGGAATTGGGGAGGCAGCCTCAGCAACGGAAATGGACACTTAAGATACCAGCTCCTCCTGGCATGGCTGCGGCTGGGAGCTACCTGCAGAGAAAGGAGCAGCTGGGAAGCTTTTTTCCAAGGTGCAGCAGCAGGTAGGGGAGCTCTGGGCTCTGGCGGGTCTGGCTGAGATTCCCTTGCTCGCAGCACTTCTCTAGCTCAGCGGGCCACAAACATTTCATGTCACCCCCCCTTTGCCCCGTCCCTGCCTCTCCCCAGGAGCTGCGCTTGGAAGCTGGACTAGGAGCACGGCCGTAGATCCTAGGGGTGCAGACAGGGGTAAGGTGGCCAGGGCTGCAAAAAACTTAAGTTTCTTACAGGCACCAGGGTATTGTGTCCCCACCTGGAGGGGACTCAGGGCAGGAGTTGTAGTATGACAGCACCTGTCAGACTGAGACTGCTGGTTGGGGTGAAGGAGCTCAGGGCAGGGGGATTGGAGACGTGGTGGGCACAGGAGTCGGAGCAGGGGGTTGGGTGTGTGGCAAAGCTCGGTGGGGGGGAGATGTGGGGAGGTGGAGGGTGCATGAGCCAGGGCAGAGGGTGGGAGGGGCTTAGGGGCTCAGAGCAGGAGAGTGGGGTGTGTGGGGAGCCCGGATGGGGTGTGGGCCCACCATACACCCTCTGTGCAGGCCACCTGGGGCTAGAGCGACGGGACTGCACTGCCTGGCCAACTAAGCACCAGGCGGGAGCCTGTGGCCTGGCTACAAGCCTTTTCTGTCACTACACAGGTCACATTCAGAGCCCTGCCTCCAGCCAACCTCTCTCTTCCCAATGCACCTCTCACCTTTGCGGCCCCTGTATGCCTTGTGGGATGAAGTTTACCTGGGACGTCGACAAATGTCTTTGATGTCGACCACGGAGTGTCCAGACTAGCACGCTGAGCCGACAAACAGCTGATCGGCTCAGCGCGGCAGCCATTTTAATTTAAATGAAGTAGCAATTATTTAAATCGCCGCTCATTTTCCTGTGCCGGGTAGCCTAATCCACATGCCTCTGTCGCCAGAGGCATGTAGTCTAGACATACACTCAGATCTTGTCTACATTGGCTGTTTCCCTTTCCCTGGCCCTGGATTGCTGCACAGATGGCAGCCCTGGTGCAAGCACTAGTGCAGACAGGCAGGTGCCGAATGTCACCCAACCCTCGTCAGACCAGGTGCAGATGAAGCCTGTGGGTCTGAATCCCTTCCCTGTGGGTAACAGCCCGTCTTGCCCCACTGCTCTATTCACTGCCTCCCACTCACTCGCCCTCTGGTTTGTTGTTTCTCCTGCTCCCAGGCCCAGCGATGATGACGGGAAAGGTTTCCACGTTCTACCCCGGCTCTGCAGTGTGCTCTGCTCTGCCCAGCTACCTTGCGCTCTGCCTGGCTCTGCAGGCTCCCAGGCTGGAGGCAGGTGGGTGCTCCAGCCTCTGTGCTGAGTTTACTGCTGTTGCTATTGCTGGTCATCCCCATCCATCTCCCGTCACTGCCTTGTCTTGTAAACCACCTCTGCCCAGCCTGCCTGCTGAGTCTTTGCTCTTATGCAACAACTAGAATTGCTTGTGTCCTTAATGCCATTATTTTTTGTTTTTCTTCACTGAAATCATTGCTCTGGGGTGGGGCTGGAGAGGAGGGGTTTGGTATGGAGTTTGTCCCAGAGAGAGAGGACAACCCCAGTCCTCTCTCACTGCAGCAGCTTGGGTCCAGGCCTCTCCATGGCCACTGCAGCTCCAATGGGTATAGCCAGGAGAGAGGTGCATGTCCCCCAGCTGGGGCAGGTCCAGATTCTTTTGCCCCCTGTGCTCTCCAGCTAGAATGAGAAATGCAGCAAACTGTGCACTTTCCCCTTGCTCCCTGACAAAGGCGAACAGCTAGCAATGGGGGGGAGGGAAGCTGCGGTCCCCTGCCCTCCCTAAAGGGCGCTTGTGGAATGGAGGCTTGGAACTGGAACAGTCCTGACCATGGGGGTGGGGTACCCCCAGCCAGGAGCTTTCCTCTGGCTGGTGAGTCTGTCTTTTCTGTATGATTTTGTGCATTCCCATATGCTTGGAAGGGGGAGGGGCATTTGCCCTCCTCTCCCTCCACTAGGCTTGCCAGGTGTCCAGTATTGACCCAGACAGTCCAATATTTTCACCTCCTGTCCAGTAAAAAATTCAGATAATACCAGACACCTAAAATGTCAGTATTTTCTGATTTTTTTCCCGTCCAGGAGGCAGAAATACCGGGTGCTTATCTGGTTCTGCAGGGGAGCTGTCTGGCCTGGAGCAGGAAGACAAGATGGCAGATGGCTGCCGGCAGCCTGTTAGGGCCAAAAAGTCTCAAAGGCATTACTTAAAGGGGCCATGCTGGTTTTTTTTTTTTTTTTTTTTTTTTTTGCTTAATAACTCTCGGGGTCCTTTTTTCCCTCTCTCTCTCTTTTTCTCAACAACTTTGGTCCCCCCCCCTTTTTTTTCCTCATCAGAATTTTTTCCCGGTGTTTTTTTTGGGGGGGTTCGGTATTTTTGGTTAAACCATCTGGCAAGCCTACCCTCCACACAACCAAAAGCTGATCTTACTTTAATTTAGGGTAAGAGGAAGCTGCATACCAACTCACTGGCTCACAAATTAGGGATGTGAATGATTAGTTGATTCTCCGATAAGCAAATGCTTGTTGGATAGTCGACACACTAGTCAATTAGTCGTCCCCTCCCACATTGCTGTCTCTATCAGAAAGGCAGCGGGGGGGGGGGGGGGGAGAAGAAGAGGGTGCTTCAAAGCCGCAGCACTGCATAGACCCTGGGCTCCATGTGGTGCTGCCACTTTGAAACACTGTGAGGAACATGGGGCCAGCGGGGATCTGCTTGAGTGCCCCGTGCTCCCCGCAGCACTTTCACCTTTGAAGTGTAGCCAGACAATTCATCTAAATTGAATGTATCCCTATCACAAATAGACAAACTCTCTCAAATACACAGTAGATCAGCGTCATGGAGAAACCATGTGGCACAGCTGGGTCCCCACAAACCATATTTGTACCTAAACGTCATCATGTCTAGCCCAGCTACATACATGCTGCTGCTCTGACTGGCAGCTTCTACAGCAGAACATGGTGAGCACTACAGAGCTCACAGACGACTCAAAAGGACACTACCCAATTCCTATACACTGTACTGATACCAGAGGGTGTATCTACACACAATTTTTATTTTGGGAGAAGGATGCAAATACCACGGCACATTTGCATGCTTTCTCTGCTTTTTTTTGTCTCAGAAGAGGCTTTTCCAGCATTTTACCTGTGTCTACACGTGGCCGAATTTCGAAATAAACCCCTATTTCGAAAGACCTGTGTAAACCTCATTGTAGGAGGAATAATGGGTCTTTTAAAATAGGAGTTTAGTCCTATTCCCATGGCATTTGCATCCTTCTCCCGAAATAAAAATTGTGTGTAGACATACCCAGACATACCCAGACATACCCAGACCGAACAAGTCTCAGATCAGATGTTTCAGCCATAAACAAATCATGAATCCCCAACTCTCCCATTATGAAGTAACAACCCACTAGTCATTTATACTGCATCAAACACATCTGACTAGGGCTCAGACCCCAATGGGGACTAGGCCCCATCTCACAATGAGGATGTGAGGATATTTGCTGCCTTATTCATTTGGTTTTCTTTGTGATGGCCTTATAGTGACTTGATCCAGCCCAGGGCTGACTCCACAGCTACTCAGGAATTTTGGTTCCCTCCTGCTGTGGTTTCCATCCTTTGATTTGCCCAACTCTCTCTGTCTTCTCCTGCTGCTAAGTCTGCCTTGAGACCCCCGTCCCCATTTCTGAGCAGCTCCTCAATGGCTGGTTCTCTGACCGCAGTTCTTTTCTGTCTGCCTCTTTCGCTTGCTCCATTATCCAACCTTTGACTTGTCTATAAAACCACCATTTGCAGAGCAGTAAAAATCTGTTTTCACACCTTTGCACCTTGCCAGCCCTTACACCAGAGCTACTCAACTTTGGAAGCCCCAGGGGCCACAAATGATACCCACAGTACATGCCAAGGGCCGCAACTTAAGCATGGCTGCATATATATGCAAATATAGGCATGTATTTATGCAAATATATGCACATATACATTTAAATAGCTTCTCTCCTAGTGACAAGCATCAATTCAAAGATTAAGGCAAGACTACACAACATGGAGGCCACATTTAAATCAGTTTTGCTGATATTAATAAAATGCAATATTTACCCAATTTTCACCCATAGTTCAACACTTTTAATGAGCAATGGCAGTTCAGCAATTTAATTACTAAAACACATCTCAACAGAAGACCAATATATTGACTACTATTTTGTTTTGGCTTCACAATTTTAACAAATCAAACAAAAACTGCCAATGCAATATTAACTGAAATAGCCCCTCTCCTACCTCAGAGCCAGGCACCCCTGCCCACCCCAACCAAATCCTTCTCCCGCAGAGCCAGGTACCATAGATACAGGTCGGGACACACAACCTTAAAAATGGTTGCTCCTGCCACCCGGCCCGGCTGCCTCGGCTTGATTGCAGTTTGCACAGGGACAGAGCACGTGGCCCACCAGCTCTCGGCTCGCTGCAGTACGTGGGCCTGTGTGCTCTGCTCCTACCCCAGCCAGGCGACCCCTAGCATGGTGCCCGGGGGCAACTGCCCCTCTGCCCCCCCACCCCACTCGCTACGCCTCTGCCTGTGCATGCGCTGACGTGGCTTGTCCCAGTGCCATGTGGCGCAGCACTGCTGCTGTGGCAGACGTGGCAGGCATGCTCTGCTGCACCTCTTGCCACCCTCCTTCCCCCACCTGCTGGCCACTCTTGTGCATGTGGCCTGATTCAAAGCTGTGCGGCTCGGCGTTGCTGCTGGAGCCTCACAATGAGGCAGGCAGGTGGTCTGGGAAGCAGCTCAAGGCGCCGCAGGCCACATGCAAAGGGTCCACGGGCCATGTGTTGAGTAGCCCTGCCTTACACCATCCCCACACCAGGGCTGTGTCTACACTGCACCCCTTTTCCAGAAAAGGGATGCAGATTAGACACTTTGGAATAGCAAAATCCGCAGGGGATTTAAATATCCCCCGCGGTATTTGCATTAACATGGCTGCCGCTTTTTTCCGGCTTGGGGAAAAGCCAGAGAAAAGCGCCAGTCTAGACGTTATCCTCCGGAAAATAAAGCCTTTTCCGGAGGATTTCTTATTCCTACTTGTGCAAGAAGCCATGAGTGTAGACATAGCCCTGAGTGCATGTGTGAACTTTAGACAATTTTCCTATTATATCTGACCTGGGCTCTGACTTCCCATGAGCATACTGGGTATAATGGGAAGTCAGAGCCCAGGTCAGATATAATAGGAAAATTGTCTAAAGTTCACACATGCACTCCAGGGCTATGTCTACACTCGCGGCTTCTTGCACTAGTACAGCCATTCTTGCGCAAGAATCCGCAGCGCGTCCACACTGCCTGCCCGCTCTTGTGCAAGGAAATTTACAGTATGGCGTGGTAAGAGAGGGCTTCTTGTGCAAGAGCCATGCTCTTTTTTAACTGGTGTAAGCCCTCGTGCACAGGGGCTCTTGCGCAAGAGGGCAGTGTGGATGCTCGGCAGGGATTTCTTACGCAAGAAAGCCCTATGGTTAAAATGGCCATCGGAGCTTTCTTGCACAAGAGAGCATCCACACTGCCATGGGCGCTCTTGTGCAAAAGCACAGCGTGCACATGGCAGTGTGGACGTTTTCTTGCACAAAACTTCTTGCACAAGAACCCTTGCACAAGATGTTCTTGCGCAAGAAGCCGCGAGTGTAGACATAGCCCAGGTGTCAGGTATTGCAGCCACACACACATTTAGGGGACTACGGAATTCACTTTATCAGTGCTCTGTGATCTGTGTATTTTTGTATCCCTTTATAAATAGCATCTATACATGCTGGCTGTATCTAGACTGGCAAGTTTTTCCGCACAATCAGCTGCTTTTGCCGAAAAACTTGCCAGCTGTCTACACTGGCCACTTGAATTTCCGCAAGAACACTGACGATCTCATGTAAGATTGTCAGTGTTCTTGCGGAAATACTGTGCTGCTCCTGTTCAGGCAAAAGCCCTCTTGTGCAAATGCTTTTACGCAAGAGGGCCAGTGCTGACAGCTCAGTACTGTTTTGCGCAAAAAAGCCCCAATGGCTAAAATGGTGATCGGGGCTTTCTTGAGCAAAACCGCGTCTAGTTTGGCACGGACACTTTTCCGCAAAAAGTGCTTTTGCGGAAAAGCATCCGTGCCAATCTAGATGCTCTTTTCCGAAAATGCTTTTAACGGAAAAACTTTTCCGTTAAAAGAATTTGCAGAAAATCATGCCAGTCTAGACGTAGCTGCTGTGTGTATCCTCGTGGGCTGGAAATTATAATCTACTCCAT
This sequence comes from Pelodiscus sinensis, assembly GCF_052426305.1. Lineage (NCBI taxonomy): Eukaryota > Metazoa > Chordata > Testudines > Trionychidae > Pelodiscus > Pelodiscus sinensis. The sequence continues at coordinate 24,483,865 of NC_143070.1, forward strand.
GTGGGAGGTTTATTCCATCCTCTCCAGGATTTACAAACCATGGGGGATAATTACTTCTGGGCCAGGTAATAGCTCCAGAGAAGTACCTCCCCCAGGGAAAATTGGTTAAACTAGTTCAGAGCAGGGCTTAGAAGCCAAAGAGGACAAAGACTTTTGATACCCTGGGCACTTGACCTACAAACCAACAGGACTTGTTAACCAAGAAGGCAAAACCTTTAAGAAAGGTTTGAAAGACTTTGGCCCGTACCAGAGCAGGCTTTCAGTTGGTTTATGGAAACTTTTCTCCGTTCAGTTTTTGCCCCTTAACATGCTCTGCAGTGGAGGAGCTGTTTGGTATCTGGTGGCACAGGCTGTTTGTAGCCCTGGGAGAGAAAGCAAAGTGCAGGTGCTGGGCTTTGATCAGGCCCTCTGGGAAAACCACAGTGAGCTGCAGGGTGGTTGCAGGTGTAAAACCCCCAGTGTGGAGGGAGAGTGATGTGGGTCCCTGCCCAGAGAGTGGTGATGGCTGGAGGCCTGAGATCTAAGAGAATGTTCCCTGAGCAGAACCCAGAGAGGGTTGAGGTGCAATTGCCCAAGCTTGTGACTCTCTGCTCTCATGGACGTGTCCTGGGCACTGCATGGGGCTGGGGTGTTCACTTCCAATGCATAGCGCTCTCTTGCTGTGGGTGTTACTGCTGAGTTAATGCCACCCCCAGCCCCATATCAATTTCACCTCCATTTTTGGTTGTACATTTCACAGCACAGTTCAGAGTGATTGGGCCTGACCACCCAATCACTGCCTCCCTCGGTGGGGTGGCCATCCTGTCCTGCCACCTCTCCCCCCAGATGAGTGCACAGAACATGGAGGTGAGGTGGTTCCGATCCCAGTTCTCTGCAGCCGTGCACCTGTACCGCGATGGAAAGGAACAGTACAAAGATCAGATGCCAGAATATCAGGGAAGGACAGAGCTCTTGAAAGATGACATCACCAATGGGATAGTTTCCCTGAGAATACGGGATATCCGACCATTTGACGATGGGCAGTACAAATGTTTCTTTCAGTCCGATGTCACTTATGAAAACGCTATATTAGAACTACGGGTGGCAGGTCAGTAACTTGTTCTGGTACTTTGACTTCTTTTACAGGGTAATAAGTGGAGTCAGAGAGGGCATTGTAAGATGACAGAATTTGTTTTATTAAGGCAGGGCAATACCTCCACTTTGGTTAATGTTTATTCTAGTTCACTCTTTTAACAGATTTTTTTTCTAAGGGCTCTAAAAACCACACACAGTCTGTCTTGAAAATTGTTGTGAATCATTGGAGTCTGGAAGAGGATTATTGGGCTACATATGGAGTGATTAGAGCAAGGGGCTAATCAAATATACAAACAGCCCTAAGCCAGGTATTATTAGCATGTTGTGGTAATTACATTTTTGTGCATGCTTGGGGTGAAAGGATGACCGCTTCCTATGATCTGTGCACAGTGCCCAGCATACCTGGGGCCCCCATCTGAGCTGGGAACTCTAATCGCTGCCATAAGACAATCAGCCAATAGCTCTGATACGCTTGTATTTTGAATTTTTCATCATTTTAATGCGCTGACAGTTTTACGTTCTACTTAAAATGCTTCCAGCCATTGTTGGCTGTGGGTAACCTGAGCTGCCAATCATGCATATTACATAGAATAAACTCTGGATATTACACAGAGTTCATTTTATAACCACAAGGCTATTCCCTTCTTAATCAGTGTGTGTGCGTAATGCACCAAACTTTGATGGCCCAAGCACAAAGTATAATTCCATGTTATGCAGGAAAAGTGAGCAGTTTCCATCGGATTTGACAGTGGCAAACCAGATAAATGTACACATTTGGACAGTTGTGGATGCCCATAATTCATGTTGCTTCTGTTTAGAATAAAGACACCACAATGGGTATCTATGGTGGTGGGTTCTTGCACAAGAACATCTTGCACTAGGGTTCTTGTGCAAGAACACGTCCACACTGTCATGTGTTTCTGCGCAAGAGCATCCATGGCAGTGTGGACGCTCTCTTGCACAAGAAAGCTCTGATGGCCATTTTAGCCATAGGGCTTTCTTGCACAAGAAACCCCTGCCATGCGTCCACACTGCTTTCTTGCACAAGAGCTCTTGTGCAAGAGGCTTTATACTTGTTAGAAAAAGACCATAGCTCTTGTGCAAAAAGCCCTCTTTTCCGACACATTACTTTAAATCTTCTTGTGCAAGAGCAGGCAGGCAGTGTAGACGCTCTGTGGGTTCTTGTGCAAGATCGGCCGTTCTTGCACAAGAACCTGCCAATGTAGACATAGCCTGGGTAAAGCTGCTCAAACTAAAAGAATCATTAGGTTCATAAAGAGGACAACCTGAGGATTAATTTGAGACTCTGCCTAAATCTAACACAATCTTATGATGACATCCACACAACAAATACTTTGCAAACAACAGCATGATTAGTATCAGACAAAGATTTCTTCAGTACCATGTTACCCAGGCCACAGTCCCTGTGCATTTAAAACACATGCTGCTGATTTGTTATTAATGACACCATGGCACCCACAGCTGAACCAGCAGCAAGCACCCGTTCTTCAAATTAGCTGGCATCCTTCTCCTTGTGTCTTGCTGCAATTAGTAAATGCAGGACTGTATGTCAGCGCTCAGGGCAAAGATCCACACCTCCTCTCTGGTGTAGCTGTTGCCTTCTGACTCTGGCTGAACTAAATGAAGAGTTTGGCAACTTTTTTCATTATAGGTGGAGGTAGAATTGCCCACCACCCTTGGAGATGCCCTACTGAGCATAAGATAAGGGCTCATGAACTTTCCCTTTGTTTATCTGCTAGTCCTAGACTAGCTGGAGTCAGTGACCAGCTGCTCTACCCTTGTGGCAGAAACAGAACAAAATTGATCCCTACAGTTTGAAAGGAACGGAAAAAGAAGCATGCATGTGTATTGGAAAGTAGGGGATTATATATAATTTTCAACTGAGGTTAAAGGGCCTAAGGGCTTGTCTGTGGCTTTTGGGCATTTCCCATGAGTCTGTCAGAGTCGGATCAAAGCCATCTGGAAGAGCACTCCTTAGCCTCTGCTCTTCTGATAAAGTATCCTGAGCAAGAAGGCCCAGACACCCGTCCCTTCTTTGCCTCTCCTTGGAGGCTGTTCCTTTGTCAAGGCTGGTCAGTGGGAAATTTCCAGACAATCTAAGGGCCTCTGCCCACAAACTGACCTCATAATAGTGAAATTTGAATTTGCACCTTTAAGGTAAAAGATGCTTGTTTCAAATTAAGATTATTTGATTTCAGTTTAGCTCAGGAATAAGAAACTACAAGTATGATCTAGTGTGAGAGGTATGACCTTAAACCTGCTAGTATAAATTACTTAGGCTACGTCTACACTGGCCCCTTTTCCGGAAGGGGCATGTTAATTTCAGCTATCGCAATAGGGAAATCTGCGAGGGATTTAAATATCCCCGCGGCATTTAAATAAAAATGTCCGCCGCTTTTTTCCGGCTTTTAGAAAAGCCGGAAAAGAGCGTCTACACTGGCCCCGATCCTCCGGAAAAAGCGCCCTTTTCCGGAGGATCTTATTCCTACTTCAAAGGAATAAGGAAAAGTGAGCAGTTTCCATCGGATTTGACAGTGGCAAACCAGATAAATTTACACATTTGGACAGTTGTGGATGCCCATAATTCATGTTGCTTCTGTTTAGAATAAAGACACCACAATGGGTATCTATGGTGGTGGGTTCTTGCACAAGAACATCTTGCGCTAGGGTTCTTGTGCAAGAACACGTCCACACTGTCATGTGTTTCTGCGCAAGAGCATCCATGGCAGTGTGGACGCTCTCTTGCACAAGAAAGCTCTGATGGCCATTTTAGCCATAGGGCTTTCTTGCACAAGAAACCCCTGCCATGTGTCCACACTGCCTTCTTGCGCAAGAGCTCTTGTGCAAGAGGCTTTATACTTGTTAGAAAAAGACCATAGCTCTTGTGCAAAAAGTAGGAATAAGATCCTCCGGAAAAAGGCGCTTTTTCCGGAGGATCGTGGCCAGTGTAGACGCTCTTTTCCGGCTTTTCTAAAAGCCGGAAAAAAGCGGCGGACATTTTTATTTAAATGCCGTGGGGGATATTTAAATCCCCCGCGGATTTCCCTATTGCGATAGCTGAAATTAACATGCCCCTTCCGGAAAAGGGGCCAGTGTAGATGTAGCCTTAGTGTTTGAGTTTCTGTTTTGCTGAGTGTCTCTCCTGGCTTTCAGAGGTATCCATTTTCTGCTTCTCACAACTGCTCTTTAGAAGGGTGAAAGGTCCTGAAAAGGCAACTTGGACTCCCTGATTTTTTTATCAGTGAATTAATTTAAGGCTTGTCTACATATTCAGGTGCATTCGTTTTGATAAAACAGAGCTAATTTCTAGATGCACACTTATGTGTTTGGAAATGGTTTATATCGGGGTGGAGAATATAAGGCCCAGGGGCTGGATGCTGCCCTTGGCTTGCCTAGATCCAGCCCCTGAGGCTCAGGGCTCTGACCCCTCACTATCCCCACCCTACAGGGCTGGAGCGCACAAAATCTACTAGCCTGGGCCCTTCTAGGCTCTTGTGTGCAAGGGGAATGTGGGGAGTGCCTTTTTTCTTTTCCGTCAGGTGCCACAGCAGTGAGGGGTTTGTTTTTGTTGTTTGCTTTTCATTTGTGTGCAGCCCCTGACTGACTTTTCTCTAGGACAGCGGCCCACAATGCAAAAAATGTTCCCCACTCCTGGTTTATGTTGACTTACCGTGAATCAATTCCTTCTTGATTTAAGAGTGTCCTTACAAAGATTTACACTTGATGAACTAAACCAATCTATTTGTTTGCACATTGCAGGGCTGGGCAAAATATGGCCCAGGGGGTGGCTTTGGCCTGCAGACTGGATCCAGTCTGGGACCCTGAGGCACACAGCTGCTGCCATTTAAAGCATGGTCTGTGTGGCTCTCTGCTCTGATGGGAAGAGATGGCTTTGTGTGATCTCCCCACTCCCCCGCCCAATCCTCAACACCCATTGGCCAGAAACAACCAGCCAAAAAGAACTGACCCCAGCCAATCTCTCAGCTCCTATTGGCCGGAAACAACCAGCCAATAGGAGCTGAGAGATTGGCTTGGGCGATGGGGGCAATGCAAGACTCTTTCCCCTTCCTGGAGCTGAGAACCACGTGGAAGGAACAGCCTGCAGTTTAAAGTAATCTGGGGCTACAGCAGTCAGGGAGCCCAGCCTGTCTCAGGGGTGCTGCAGGGCTGCTGGCCAAGAGATGCTTAGGTAAGCGCCTCCCAGCCAGAGCCTGCCTCTGGTATACCTGCCCCTCCCGCACCCCAACTCCCTCCTCCAGGTCACCATCCAAACCCTCTGCACCCCCCTACCTCAGGTCCCAACTCCCTCTCAGACTCTGTACACTTTCCTATACCCCTCCCTCAAGCTAGAATCCTCTTCTGCACCCAACACCCTCTCAGACCCTGCACTCCATTCCCTTGCCCCAGGTCACCACCCAAACCCTCTGCAGTCTGCACCCCCTTTTCTTCTTCTCCCAAGTCACAATTCCCTCCCAGATTTTGCATCCATTCTAAGAGCCCCTCCCCCTGGCCAGAACTCCTTCCTGCATCCATACTCTCTCCCTGACCCAACACCCCAGTCCCCTGACCCAGGTCACAACCCCTTCCTTCACTCAAACTCTCTCTCATACCTCACAGTGTCTCCTGCACACCACTTCCTTACCCCAAGAGCCCTTCTGCACCCAGACTCCATCCTAGAGCCCTCATCTTCTCCACAAAAGAGTGTGGCGCTTGACCAGTTTCCAAAATCTTCCACTCCCCATCCTGCTGGAGCCCTGAGCCCCACAGCCATAGTTAAGGAGCCCTGCCCCAGCAGCCTACACTCCTGGTGCATTGGCCAGGCCACTGGCTGCCCCAGGCTGGCCCACCCCCAACACTGAGCCAGTCAGCCCAAATAACACTGTCACCCATTCCAGGGAAGAGTTTGAGCCAGGGAGGGAGGACCAGCCTGGGCTGAGGGTGCAGTGGAAGAGGGGGAGTCAGAAAAGGGTTTGAGGCGCTGCATGGGCAGAGCAATACCTGGCAATTTGGGGAGGCTCAGCCAGCCTTGGCCTATGATACTCACCACCCATGACCTTGTGCATAGAATAGCCCAGACATGTACATTAATTTTACTGTGTATCAAAAGTGAATTGGGTCAGATTAACTGACCAACCACACTCAAGGGCTCACATTCGTTATTACTATAACAGGGAATGGTTTTTGATAACAATGTAATGAAGCTTTTGGCTCATTACTGGGCACTGTAGGAGTATCGCACATTCATTTATTTCTTCTGTAGATTTAGGCTCTGCTCCTGCCATCTCAGTGGAGGGACATCAGGATGGAGGGATCCAGGTGGTGTGTCGATCATCTGGATGGTACCCAGAGCCCGAGGCTCAGTGGAGAGATCTCCAGGGGCAGCGGTTACCATCAACCTTGGAAAAAAACCAACCAGAGGCTGGGGGCCTGTTTCAAACAGAAATTGCCATTGTTCTAAGAGAAGAGTCCCACCAGAAAGTGTCTTGCCATGTCAGGAACCCTCGACTCAACCAGGAGAGAGAGGCAACACTTTCCATAGCAGGTCAGTGCCCATCTGTGCCTTTCATGGATAGACTGAGATGCTGCAGACTTGGGCAGGAGTATTTATCACTGTGTCTCCTGTTAATTGGCCTGAATCTTCAAGAGGCTGAGGAGGTTTTGGAAAGTCCCAAGTTACCTCAGTGCAATTCAAAATCAGCTGACTTAAGCATTCAGGCTGAGGGGCTGTTAAACTGTGGTGTGGATGTTTAGACTTGGGCTGCACCAGGGTCATTCTTAAGATTTATGAGGCCTTAGGCAGTGCTATTAAACTGGTACCCTCATGCCCGACAACAGCCCAGGGCAGGAGGCAGGATGATTTTTACAGATGTGATTTTATAATCTTCACCAACACCCTCATGAAATGCTTTTAAAGCAAATTTTAAAATCAGGTCCTATAGACTAACACAGTAAATTCAGTTAATAGTTCTGTAGCATCTTAGTGTACAGCTACACAATGGGACAAATTCAAATTAAGATACACAACTTTAGCCATGTTAATATATATATAGTATCACAAGCTTTTGTGGGCAAAAACCACTTCCTCAGATGAGCAGGGGTGAAAGTGGGTTGTGCCCACGAAAGCTGATGATACTATATATACATATTGGTTATTCTCTAAGGTGCTAGAGGACTTCTTGTTGTTTTAAAGTTACACACTAACACTGCTCCTCCTTTGAGACTTTTTAACAGTAAAGTCAGAAACTGACAGTCTATACCTGGGACTGGCAAATGCCTGTTCAGTGGCTTCATTACCACCTCAATGGCTCTTTCCCAGGTTTAGTGTTCTGCTCGTAGCTATGGCAGGCTTTGTCACTTTTAAGAAACTAGACCCTCTCCTGAGGAAGCAGAGCTACAGAGGAGGGATGGGAAGAGGCAGGTGTGTGGACAATAAGACCCAGTGGTGCCTCAAATGTTTGGGTGCCCTATGCAGCTGTGTATTCTGCATACGGGTCAGAATGGCCCTAGGATGCTGACCAGGCTGTGGGACCCTGTGAGGTGCGAGGGTCCCAGAGCTTGGCTTTCAGCCTGAACCCAAAGAATACACTGCAGTTAAACAGCCCCATAGCCTAAGTCCTATGAGCCTGACTCAATTGGCACAGGCCAGCTGTGGGTGTAGGGTTGTCAGGTATCCAGTTTTTTATGGGCAAGCCTGGTTGAAAATGGGCCCCGGTGGCACCTAACAGGGCCGTTGAAAGTCCAGTTGGCTGCCTGCAGCGAGGCAGTCAGGCTCCCTACCTGTCTCCATGCAGCTCCCAGGAAGCTGCTGGCATCTTCCTCTGGCTCCTAGGCACAGGCGTGGCCACAGGAGCACCATGCACAGCCCCCACCTCAAGCACTGGATCTGCAGCTCCTGGTGGCCAGGAACTATTTGGCTGCTCCTGCACCTAAGAGTCAGAACAATATGCTGGCTGCTTGCAAGAGCTGCCTGAGATACATGCCACCCAGAGCCTGCACCCCAAGCCCCTTTCTCTGCCCTAACCTCCTACCCCAGCCTGAGCCTTAAATGAGAGTTTTGCATGAATCAGCTGAGCATTGGAGTGTAACTAGTATTCAGTAGCATAGAAAACTGGAAGTCCAGAGCTCCATGGCCAGCATGAGCCCCATCGTCCATGTGATATACGTGGCAGTTTTTCACGTCACAATCACACGGTGGGCCTGATCCTGCAGCAGACCTTACAGGGAACTTAAGAGAGCTCATGGGAAGCCACAGGCTCACCCTGGTTCCAAACCCACACAAGGACAGGCTGTTCTTCCAGAAAATCCTGCAAGTAGTGGACAAAACAGACTGTCAAATGATGTTATAAGGGAGCATTTAAATGAGCATGTGGTCTAATAGATAAGCAATGTTATAATGAAAAGTTAACCAGGACAACATTATGTGGAGTTACTGTACCTAATTACTTTGTTAATACAAAGGGATTCTTTATCACTGTAATCTAGTCTAAGCTATTATAAAAGGAGAGGTGTCCGTCATACCACCTGTCACAGAGAACATTAGAGAAAACACTGGAAGACTTGAGAAGTTTCTAGAATGAGTGAGAAAACCACTGGGCTGAAGCCCTGTTCTCTGGTGGCCCCTGCTTCTGCCCCTCAGTGGATATCACCTGAGAACAGGGCTGAGCCCTGCATATTTATGCAGGTTTTAATCCCTCTTCCTTACTTGAACTTCCACAGCTCACTACCTTTGGGGTTCTCCATTTCTCATGGGTGAATTCAGTAGTTTCCCTTGTGCTCATTAACATTTACATTACTGCATCAACATAATAAAGGTAGAAATCTTTCACCTGGCTACCAGTGGTCATCTTGTGGTGGCTAGAGACATTAGATATTAGCATCCAAACACAGCACTTCTTTCAAAACATCAGCATCTCACAAACAGAGCTACAAACTGAGCAGGCTTATTATTACTTATGCTAAGATCCAAGACCTAATTTGCTCTTCAAGGAGAGAAACCTCTGGGTCCTCTGCAGTCAGCCTAGAACAATGTAAGTTGAGTTCTACCTCACTGCCTTAGGGAGCAGTCTGCTTTGTCTGTGTTTGTCTGTGGGGTGTTAGAATCCAGATTCTTAGGAATCAGTCAGATATTTAACAGATCTAAGGCCTGTAGGCCCTGTGTTACAACACTGATTAGTACGTATATTTCACCACTGTTCCCTAAATAGATCTAACATATTTGAGCATCAGCTAGAGGGGGATAGATGCAGCATAGTGAAGCTCCACCCTGTCCCCTCCCTACCCCCAACACAGGCCCTCACCCATTGACCATATTCAGTCATCAGGGCAAAGCTGGGTCTTCCACTGGCTCAGTAATAAAGCACAGAGGAACCAAAGCTCACTGTGTTTTTCCCTGTGAGTTTCTTTTACCTAGTACAACGGTCACCATTTTCTGTCCTGCCTTCATGCTGTGCGTGTTTGCTCCCATATCAATGGCACCTTCTCTTGCAGAGCTGTTTTTCCCGAGGGCCAATTCCTGGAAGGTGGCTATTGCTGTGATCCTGCCTCTCCTGGCTGTTCTCCTTCCCCTGGCCAGTTACTGCTTCTGGAGGCAGCACCAAGAGAAAGGTGAAGTAACAAAAAGAGGGAATTTGGTGTGTGAGAGATTTAAAAACAGAACCAAAAGAGAAAGCATTTGGAGGTGTTTCAGGCAGAGGGAGTCAGGCTGAGGGGGGAGGGAGAGCTGGATATATTATGACTTCATATTTAAACTGAGAAATGTTAAGTGGTTCCCTCCCTGCCAATTTCACCAAGGGATCCCAATTGAATGTGATTCTTAACTATTACCTGAGAATCAGCATGGCTCAGATTCAAATACAATGTGAGGCTCAGGCCTTGTCTACACATACTGGGAGATCAGTGCTGCAGGGATTGATCTCCCAAGGATTGATTTAGCAGGTCTAGTAAGGACCTGCTAAATCAACAGTTGATCATGTACCCATCGACTATCTTACTCCACCAGATTGAGAAGTGTAAGGGATGCAGAGGTGTCTCCTGGAGGAGATATTTAAAGTAGCACCTAGAGGTGATGGTTAGTGGGGCCCAGGCAGCAGAAATGATGAGTGTAGGGACATTGAGACAGATCTGTCTGTGCGTCCTGTATGTCAGTCTATCCCCCTCACTTCCACAGTTACAATACAATTATAGGAATAGTGGGAACTACATCATAAATATGACAAGATGAAATCTCACCTCTCATCCATATCTCTCCCTAAGTTCTCTAGAAGCTGCTATCACTTTATCTGGCAGGAGAGTTATCTCCATAAATACAACAGGGTGAAATCTCACCATTATCAATTAACTGGTGGAACCATTTCACATGAGTTGTGGTGGATTCTCTAGCACTGGCAGTTTGTAAATCAGGAGTGGATGTTTTTCTCAAAGATCCTCTCTAGGATTTATTGTAGAGTAGCCCATGGGCTTGTGTAATACCGGGGTCAGACTAGGTGATCACAGTGGTCCCTTCTGGCCTTGGAATCTACCAATAGAGGAGTCACTCCCTTGCTTTTCTCTCTGTAGAGACCCTGCTGTCTGACTGGAAGAAGAAGACAGGTCAGTGCCTGGGCCAGGTACAAAATTAACTTTCTCTCCATAAATGCTACAGGGTGAAATCTCACCTCTCCCTCTTTCCTCCCCCTAGAAAGCCTGCAATCTGCAATGGAGAGCCAGAAAGGTCAGTGGCTGGGACCAAAGGGATGTGTTGAATATTCCACGTCATATGAGTTCAGTCAACTCACTCGATCTAATTTCCTTCAGTTGAAATCACCATTTAACACAACGGAGTCACCATTTTAGACCTTTAGCTCAATTTTAGCAGGTAGAGTTACAGCCTGTTTGATGAGTGTTGGGGAACAACCCCATATCAGCACCAGAGCCCCAGCAGGGAGCTCAGGAGCTGTTCTTGCTGACACAAAGGACTTCTGAAGGCAAAGGAAATAAGCCTCATGGGAATTACAGAAATGGCACCTTGAGCCCAGGGCCATGAAAACACCAGCCCAGCTCAGACAGTCTCATTGCTGAGGCTGGGAGTCTCAGAGCCTGGCTCAGCTGCCAGGGGCTCGTGCTGCAGGGCTGTATCTAGCAATGTGGCCACTCCCACTCGGTCTGGAGCCCAGGCTCTGAGACCCTCCCCCCGCTCCAGGTCCTGATGAAATGCATCCCAGGATACTCAAGGAGCTGATAGAGGAGGTATCTGAGCCTTTAGCTATGATCTTTGAAAAATCATGGCAGACAGGGGAGATTCCAGAAGACTGGAAAAGGGCAAATATTGTGCCCATCTATAAAAAGGGGAATAAGAACAACCCAGGAAACTATAGACCGGTCAGTTTAACGTCTGTCCCAGGGAAGATAATGGAGCAGGTAATTAAGGAAATCATATGCAAACACTTGGAAGGTAATAAAGTGATAGGGAATAGCCAGCATGGGTTTGTGAAGAACAAGTCATGCCAAACTAATTTGATAGCTTTCTTTGATAAGATAACGAGCCTTGTGGATAAGGGAGAAGCGGTGGATGTCATATACCTAGACTTTAGTAAGGCATTTGATACGGTCTCGCATGATATTCTTATTGATAAACTAGGCAAATATAACTTAGATAGGGCCACGATAAGGTGGGTGCATAATTGGCTGGATAACCGTAGTCAGAGAGTTGTTGTTAACGGTTCTAAATCCTGCTGGAAAGGGATAACAAGTGGAGTTCCTCAAGGGTCTGTTTTGGGACCCGTACTGTTCAATATCTTCATCAATGATGTAGATATTGGGATAGAGAGTACGCTTATTAAGTTTGCAGATGATACCAAACTGGGTGGGGTTGCGACTTCTTTGGAGGATAGGGACATAATTCAAAATGACCTTAGCAAGTTAGAGAAATGGTCAGAGGTAAACAGGATGAGGTTTAATAAAGAGAAATGCAAAGTGCTCCACTTAGGAAGGAACAATCAGTTCCATACATACAAGATGGGAAGCGACTGTCTAGGAAGGAGCATGGCAGAAAGGGATCTAGGGGTCATAGTGGACCACAAGTTGAATATGAGTCAACAGTGTGATGCTGTTGCAAAAAAAGCAAATATGATTCTAGGTTGTATCAACAGGTGTGTTGTAAGCAAAACTCGTGAAGTCATTCTGCCGCTCTACTCTGCACTAGTTAGGCCTCAGCTGGAGTACTGTGTCCAGTTCTGGGTGCCACATTTCAAGAAAGATGTGGAGAAATTGGAAAGGGTACAGAGAAGAGCGACAAGAATGATTAAAGGCTTAGAGAACATGACCTATGAAGCCAGGCTTCGTGAACTGGGCTTGTTTAGTTTGGAAAAAAGAAGATTAAGGGGGGACATGATAGCGGTTTTCAAATATCTAAAAGGGTGTCACAAGGAGGAAGGAGAAAATTTGTTCCTCTTGGTTTCTGAGGACAGGACAAGGAGTAATGGGCTTAAAGTGCAGCAGGGGAGGTTTAGATTGGACATTAGGAAAAAATTCCTAACTGTCAGGGTGGTCAAATATTGGAATAAATTGCCAAGGGAGGTGGTGGAATCTCCCTCTCTGGAGATATTTAAGAACAGGTTAGATAGACATCTGTCAGGGATGGTGTAGACGGAGCTTGGTCCTGCCTTGAGGGCAGGGGGCTGGACTCGATGACCTCTCGAGGTCCCTTCCAGTCCTATGATTCTATGATTCTATGATCTGTACTGCTAACTCCAGCCTGTAGTGTGAGCCCTGCAAGCCCCAGTCAGGTGACCCAGGCTTTGAGACCCACTGAAGGCAGATATTGTACAGTTTAGACCAGGGGTCACCAGCCAGTCAATCGAGATCTACTGGCAGATCTTGGAGCCCCTGACCAGGGGATCCTGACAGGTCTGACCAAGAGGCTGTCAAGTGCGGCACTTCAGCTGCCCCTCCTCCCACTGCTGTGCACCTCCTACCCTTTGCCTACCTCCTACAAAGCATTCAGAGGATGAGGCCGAACAAAGTTTGGATAATGAATCAGACATTCATACAATGGATGTGATGCACTCTGATAATCTAACGTCACAAGCAGATGAGGCAGTTATACCATCTGACACAGTAGCAATTGATGACCTCAAACAATTTCAAGACTTATTTAAAAGAGTAGTAATTACTTTCAATGGCCCTGATGAGGAGCTATTTTGAAATAGCAGCAGTGGTGCATCCACACTGCTATTTCAAAATAGCTGTTTCAACAGAGGCATTATTCCTCATGCAATGAGGTTTACGGAATCTGGAATTAGCCACCCATGATTTTGAAATTATTTTGAAATAATGGAATTGCTGTGCAGACACTTGCATTGTTATTTCAGAATAACGAACATTATTCCGAAATAACACTGCTGTGTAGACATACCCTCAGTTACTATGTGCACTCACAACCTCAGCTCAAGCTGCAGTGACTCCATACAATAGGGGCTCGTCTACATTGGCCCCTTTTCCGGAAGGGGCATGCTAATTTTTCAGATCGTAATAGGGAAATCCGCGGGGGATTTAAATATCCGCCGCGGCATTTAAATAAAAATGTCCGCCGCTTTTTTCCGGCTTTTAGAAAAGCTGGAAAAGAGCGTCTACACTGGCCCCGGTCCGGCCCGATCCTCCGGAAAAAAGCCCTTTTCCGGAGGATCTCTTATTCCTACTTTGAAGGAAAAGGGCTTTTTTCCGGAGGATCGGGCCGGATCGGGGCCAACGTAGACGCTCTTTTCCGGCTTTTCTAAAAGCCGGAAAAAAGCGGCGGACATTTTTATTTAAATGCCGCGGCGGATATTTAAATCCCCCGCGGATTTCCCTATTACGATCTGAAAAATTAGCATGCCCCTTCCGGAAAAGGGGCCAATGTAGACGTAGCCTAGCTGTACAGGTCTGATCAGTGCAGAGCAATGTGTCTGGAGGTGGCTGTCTACATTAAATGAAACTAATATTTAAGGGTATACAAGTTTTTCAGTTTTCCTCTCATGATGTTATTGTGGGGGCAGAGTTAAGGTTGCTTTGGTGCCTTTGCAGCATTTCTAAATCATAGCCTGTTTGGATTTCTTTTAAATATAATATTAGTTCTGTATTTCCTGGATCTGTAACTGTCCCGGGTCGCACTTCCCCTCAGCACTCCAAGGTCATCATCAGGGTTGTGACAGTCCCCTTTTTGTGCACCTTCCCAATCCCTACGGTCTCGTGTCAATTAGTTCTCCATAAGCATAGGAGCATGTGGCGCTAACTCCCCATGAATGGGGTCCGTCTTGACCACGAACGGAGGGGAGAGGGACCTGGGTCCACCCTCGCTCCAGGTCCCGACCCAGAATCCTAAGGACAGGGACACGTTTCCCCACCCGGTTGGTGGGGCGTGCCGTAATTCACCAATCCTCGAACATCTTTATGGCTCCAATGCCCAGTCCTGGGTCACTTCCTCTCCTCCATTCAGCCAGGCCTTGGCGTCAGCCCCGCGACCGTTCCGGGTCGGCCCAGACTTCTTCCTCCCTGACTTCCCCCTTACCTCGCTCTTCTCCTACAGCTTTCACCACCTCTCCTCCCCATTGCTCTACTATACTTTCCCTTACTTCCTCCCTCCCTGCTTCCGGCTCTTGCCATCCTTTCTCCTCTCGTGCTTCCTGCTCTTGTCCTCCTCCCCACTGAGGCTTCCCAGGGCTTCCTTTAAACCCCACGCCGCTGTCTGATGTCACGTTGCACCGACTCCTGGCGTGGGCCGTGACGTCATTGCATGCCTTGGGAGGGTTCTGCGGGGCCGCCCCTGAACAAGCTGTGCAGTTCCGGCATGCAGCCGCTGCCTCCCCCCACAGAGCTGCCGCTGGCTCAGCTGGAGTGCGGGGCTCAGGGCCCGTGGTGGGGACAGCACCGGCAGGCTCCACGGCCCAGTCACAGTAACACTTTGTTTGGGGATAATTATAAGATCCCTATAATATTTTTTAACCTTAAGACACATGTATATATCTGCTCAGCATTTATTCCACATTAAGGTAGGTTTTATTTGGGAATTGCTTAAGGAACATGAGAACAGCCATATTGGGGCAGTCCAAAGGCCCATCTAGCCCAGTGCCCTGTCTTCTGAAAGTGGCCATGCCAAGTGTTTAGGTGGAATGAACAGAAGAGAGCATCATCCAGTTAACCCTACCAGGTTGCTCATTCCCAGCTTCTAACAAACACCATCCCTTCCCATCCTAGATAATAGCTCCTAATGCACCTATCTGCCAGGAACTTAGATCTTTTTTGGGAACTCTGTTATTAGTCTTGAGAAGAGTAAGGGAAGCAGGGGAGGCTGCTGGAGGAGGTACTTAGAGCAGCACCTAGAGGCGATGGTCAGCGGGACCCAGGCAGCAAAGATGCTGGGCGCAGAGATATTGAGATAGATCTGTCTTTGTTTCCTGTGTGTCAGTCTTTCCCCCTCACTTCCACAGTTTCAGCACAGTAACATGAATAGTGGGAACTGCACCATAAACATGACAAGATGAAATCTCACCTCTCGCCCGTTTCTCTCCCTAAATTCCCTAGGAGCTGCTATCACTTTAGCTGGCAGCAGAGTTATCTCCATAAACAACAGGGTGAAATCTCGCCATTGTTAATTAACTGTTGGAACAATTTCCCAATAGCAGTGGTGGATTCTCTAGCACTGGCAGTTTTTAAATCAAGACCAGATGTTTTTCTCAAAGATCCTCCCCAGAATTTATTGTGGGGCAGCCCACGGGCTTGTGTTATACACGGATCAGTCTAGGTGGTGGCAGTGGTCCCTTCTGGCCTTGAGATCTGTGAATTAATAACCTTTCTCTCTTCCCTCCCTCTAGAGAGCCTGCAATCTGCGATGAAGGAGCAGAAAGGTCAGTAGCTGGGACCAATGGGATGGGTTGAAGATTCCACGTCATGTCAGTCGAGTCCAGTTGAGCCAACCTAGCCCCATTTAATGCAATGGAGTCTCAGTTTAGCACCTCTAGCTCAATTTTAGCAGGTGGAGTTGCAGCCTGTTGTATGAGTGATGGGGAACATCTCCACATCGGCACCAGAGCCCCAGCAGGGAGCTCAGGGCCTGTTCCTGCTGATGCAAAGGCGCTCTGCAGGAGGAGGGCCCATTGGATGTAGTAAACCCCATTGGAATTACGGAAATGGCACCTTGAGCCCAGGGCCATGAAAACACCAGCCCAGCTCGGTCAGTCTCATTACTGGAGAGGGGGCACTTCTACAGGGCCCAAAACCATCCGAGGCTGGGAGTCTCAGAGCCTGGCTCAGCTGCCAGGGGCTCATGCTGCAGGGCTGTATTTAGCAGTGTGGCCATTCCCACTCGGTCTGGAGCCCAGGCTCTGAGACCCTCCCCCCTCTCCAGGTTTCAGAGCCCCGGAACCAGCCTGATCAGGAACATCTGTACTGCTAGCTCCAGCCTGTAGTGTGAGCCCTGCAAGCCCCAGTCAGCTGACCCAGGCTTTGAGACCCACTGCAGGAAGATATTGTACAGTTTAGACCAGTGGTCCCCAACCAGTCATTCAAGATCAACTGCTGGATCTTGGAGCCCCTGACAGGTGATCCTGACATTTTAGACCAAGAAGCTATCAAGTGCCAGCACTTCAGCTGCCCCTTCCCTGCTGCTGCTCATTTCCTGCCCTTTGCCCTGGAGCTGCCTTCCCCCTCCACACCCAGGAGCCTCCTGTTTCCAGGCAGGGTAGGGAAGAGATGTCAGGGTGCCCCCTCTCCCATTCTGCAGAGAGGGGGCACAGCAGGACTTTGGATGGAGTTTGCTGGCTGCTATTGGGAGTGGTGCAGGGCAGGACAGGGGTGAGCCTGCCTTAGATCCTCTGCACCACCAAGTAGGAGCCACTAGCATTGCCCAGCAGGCATCCACATCCCAAACTCCTGCCCCAGTCATGAACCCTCTCCTGCACCGCTAACCTTTGTCATAGCCCTGAGCACCCCTGCATCCAAACATTTTCCCAGAGTCTGCACTTAGAACCCTCCTACATCCAAACCGCTTGCCCTAAGAGCAGCTCAGAGCTCCTCCCACACTCCAGATCCCTTAATCTAAGACCAGAGCCTGCACCCCAACCCTCTGCCCCAGCCTGATGAAAGTGGTTGTGGATGGGCAAGAGAGGGAGGATGGAGTGAGCAAGGGCATGACCTCGGAGAAGGGGCTGGAAGGAGGCAGGACAAGGGTATTTATATTTGAGGTAGATCTTGGATTGCACGTACATTAAAAAAGTGATCTCTTGTTGAAAAGATTGGAGACCCCTGGTGCAGATGAACCCAGAGAGACTTGTCCAGTGTAGTCAGAGTCTGCCATGCCCAAGTAATGAGGGAAGGGACAGGCTTTCGCACTCAGACTATGGCTACATACGTCTACACTGCAGGCTTCTTGCACCAGAACTTTTTGTGGCAGAGATCTTCCATAGAAAGTTCTTGCACAAGAGCACATCCACACTGCATGTGCATTTTTGCAAGAGCTATGCTTTTGCGCAAGAGGATCCATGGCAATGTTGACACTCTCTTGTGCAAGAAAGCTCTGATGGCCATTTTAGCCATAGCAGTTTCTTGCACAAAAAAACCCTGTTCTCATCCACACATGCCTTTTTGTGCAAGTGTGACTACATTAAATGAAACTGATATTTAAGGGTATACAAGTTTTTCAATTTTCCTCTCATGATGTTTCGGTTGGAGCAGAGTTGAGGTTGTTTTGGTGCCTTAGCGGTAAATCTCTTTGGATTTCTTTTAAATGAAACATTAGTTCTGTATTTCCTGGATCTATAACACTTTGTTTGGGGATAATTATCAGATCCCTTTAATTTTTTTTAACCTTAAGACACATGTATATATCTGCTCAGCATTTATTCCACATTAAGGTAGGTTTTATTTGGGAATTGCTTAAGGAACACAGGAACAGCTATATTGGGGCAGTCTAAAGGCCCATCTAGCCCAGTGCCCTGTCTTTCAACAGTGGCCAATGCTAAGTGATTTAGAGGGAATGAACAGAACAGAGAATCATCCAGTTAACCGTACCATGTTGCCCATTCCCACCTTGTCACAAACACCATACATTCCCATCCTAGCTAATAGCTACTGATGGATGTATCCTCCAGGAACTTAGATCTTTTTGGGGAACTCTGGGTATGTCACCTCGTTCCACGAAGAGTAATGGTAGTTTGAATTAGAGATCCTAATTCGAACTACCTACTCCGTGCCGCGTGTAGCCGCGGGCATGGAGTTCAGACTAAGGGGGATTTAAAAATGGCGGCGCCCGGGAACATGCAAATAAAGCCCGGGATATTTAAATCCCGACCTTCATTTGCAACCCCGGTTGCCCTCGTTTGCCCACCTGGCTTGACCTAACGAGCTAGTGTAGGCATAGCCTCTGTTATTAGTCTTGGCTTTCAAAATATCCCCTGACAAAGAGTTCCACAGGTTGTCTGTGAAAAAATACTTTCTTTTGTTTGTTTTAAAGCTACTGCCCATTAATTTCATTGGATGGCTCTTAGTTCTTATATTGTGAAAAGGAGGAAATAACACTGCCTTATTCAGTTTTTCCACAGAAATGATTTTATAGCTCTATGTTGATAAATTATGTATTACCCTCTCATGTAGGTAGGCATTGCCCCCTGGCAAGGTTAGTCACCATCCTTTACATTGTATATATTGAAAAGTCTCGTAAGTGCCCACGAGTGAGGGCAGCCTGGGCCCCCCTTCCTTCCCCCATCCAAGGAAAAGGCGAATATTGTAACGCTCAAGGCATGGAGACTAATCGACAGGCTTAGAGAGACATCTGGCCGGACCCCAGACTGGACCGAAAAGGGGGGGCCCGGTCACAAGTAGCCACGTTAGTTTGTAATTTTAAAAAAACATGTAGTCCTGAAATACCTTGGAGACTAACAAATATCTAGTATCATGAGCTTTTGTGGGCAAAACCCACTTCCTCAGATGAGCTGAGGAAGACAGTTGTGCCCACGATAACTCATGATACAATGTATATTTTTGTTAGTCTCTAAGGTGCTTTGAGCAAACCGTCTCTCTTCATCATACTGTCATCTTGACTGGCTTGACAATTACTGCTCCCCACCTGGGGTGATGTTGTCTCAGCTTGTTAAATAAACACGGTTGTTTCCTGCTTACCTCAACTTTTCTTTAGCTATATTTTGTCCATTGTTTTCTAGGCCTCCCACCTCAGATCAGGCCTTAATATGGGTTTGTCTCGTGCCCTCATCTTACTACACTGAGTACACTGGATCCTCCTTGTCCACACACTTTTTCACCTCCTCAAAGAATTCAGATATATTGATGAAGAATGTTTTCCCTTTTCAAAACCCCACATTAATAATTCTGCTCTTTAGTTTCAGCCAGTTTGCCCAGTTCTAAGTTACCAGCCTGTAATTGCCAGGATCGCCTCAGGAGTTTGTGTTAAAACTGGCATCACGTTAGCTATCCTCCAGTCGTCTAGTACAGACAATGATTTAAAAGAAAAGTTATACACCATGGCTGTGTCTACACTGGCCAGTTATTCCGGAAAATCAGCCGCTTTTCTGGAATAACTGTCTACACTGGCCCCTTGAATTTCCGGAAAAGCACTGACAATCTAATGTAAAATCATCAGTGTTTTTCCAGAAAAACTATGCTGCTCCCATTCGGGCAAAAGTCTTTTTCCGGAAAACTGTTCCGGAAAAAGGCCAGTGTAGACAGCAGAGATTTCTTTTCCGCAAAAAAGCCCCGATCGCGAAAATGACGATCGGGGCTTTTTTGTGGAAAAGCGCGTCTAGATTGGCACGGACGCTTTTCCGCAAAAAGTGCTTTTGCGGAAAATCATCCTGCCAATCTAAACGCGCTTTTTCCGAAAATACTTTTAATGGAACACTTTTCCGTTAAAAGCATTTCCGGAAAATCATGCCAGTATAGAAGTAGCCCATAGTTAAAAGTTCAGGTGGCGCATATGGGCACCAGTTTCATAATACTGTGTAGGGCCCCATAAATCCTAAGGACAATCATGTATCTGTGTGGGCGCAGCTTGTACATTCATGGGGGCCTATTGACTGTTCCCTTCCTGGCCAAGGGAAGCTGCAAGACAGTGCTGGGGCAGGGCAGTGCACAGAGCCTTTTCTCCCTCCCCCCCTCCCGGCTCACAGAAGTGTTAGATAGGCACATGGCCCTGCAGCCGGCCACTCTGAGCAGTGTTCAGGGGTGGGACAGACAGGGAGCCTGGCCAAGACTCCTACTGGGCTGTGGGCCAGATCCAGTGACTAGGTGGGCAAGAGCCAGCCCACAGGACATATTTAGCCCAGCCTGCTCTAGATGGTACTGGAAAGCAAATAATAACATGTGGCGGGAGGAGGAGACTAGCTACAGGATATGGAGATGTGGCCTGGGGTGGGACTTGAAGGTGTGTGTCTGCACACAGGGTGGGGGGAGAGGGGTAGGTGGGTGGGATGCTGCAGGGAGCAGGGTGGGAGGGCCAGACACAAATGATGGTGTGGTGCTAGGAAGCCCTGCCCACTGGTCTGCATTTACCTGTGCAATGTTTGAGCTGTATCACGCAGCACATGTAACAGCAGGGGCAGGACACTTGGGTCTCTGTCCCTATAACAAGCCAGCTCTTGTGCTGTGCTCTGCTTAGCATCTTATGGACAGATCTTTCAAACCATTCGTATCCCCAGTGAGGGAGACGCTGCTCTTAGCTTGACTGTTGTGCATTAAGTTTGTGCATTCAATCCTAACCCACCATGTCTTTTACTTTCCAGCGGAATTTGAGGCAATAAAAGGTGAGGGCATTCTTACTAGTTTGATTATGCTTTCAATGGAGAAAGGATCACCCAGAGCCATGTGTGCAAAGACATGTCAGTATTAAAATACGAAGCATAACAGGTAATATATAGGACAAGGGGAAATCCAGCTATTACCCAGAAATAGTGGATGGAAAAATTGTGGTATGGAAATCTGAATATTAACAGTTTTGTTTTTCACAACACTAGCCCCTGGAAATGCCATTAAAATGCCAACAAATCGACATAACTCACTGACACCAGAGACACCCTGTATCAAGAACAATTATTTCATATGAATAGGGTGCACCTATGTTGTTTTACCCCAGGTGGGCTGTCCCTATGCCAGGGGAATTCTTTGATATCCAAGGCCTGGGCAGAAGCCCATCTGCACCCTCTCTGCACATAGTCACCGGAGCAGTAGAGAAAACCATGCCCTTTATCACTAAGGGACCCGTTCTGCTCCCCTGACTGACATGAGTGACCGTCACAGCTGCAGTCCCTCGTGGGAGGGTTTGCAGGATCTGGTGTGATACAGAAGAACTTGTAACTAGTGATTAGGAGCCCAGCAGGGGCAGGACACTTGGGTCTCTGCTACTATAACAAGCCGGGTCCTGTGCTGTGCTCTGCTTAGCATCTTATGGACAGATCTTTCAAACCATTCGTATCCCCAGTGAGGGAGACGCTGCTCTTAGCTTGACTGTTGTGCATTAAGTTTGTGCACTCAACCCTAACCCACCATGTCTTTTACTTTCCAGCGGAATACGAGGCAGCGAAAGGTGAGGGCATTCTTACTAGTTTTGATTATGCTTTCAGTTGGGAAAGGATTACCCAGAGCCATGGTGCAAAGACATGTCAGTATTAATAAATGAAGCATAACAGGTAATGTACAGGATAAGGGAAAATCCAGCTATTACCCAGGAATAGTGGATGGAAAAATTGTGGTATAGAAATCTGAATATTAACAGTTTTGTTTTTCATAACACTGACCCCTGGAAATGCCATTAAAATGCCAACAAATTGACGTAACTCACTGACACCAGAGACACCCTGTATCAAGAACAATTATGTCATACAAAGAGAGCCCATCCTTGTGGAGTCAACTATGTTGCTTTACCCAGGCGGGGCTGTCCCAACGCCAAGAGAATTCTCCGATATCCAGGGCCTGGCTCCTGCCAATCTGCACCCTCTCTGCACTCAGTCACTGGAGCAGGCGAGAAAACCAGACCCTTTATCACTAAGGGTGTGTCTAGACTACGGGGTTTTGTCGACAAAAGTAGACTTTTGTCAACTAAACTATACCTGCGTCTACACTGCTGCCGAGTTCTGTCAACATAACCTCGACAGAACTCGGCAGTTTTGTCAACAGCAGTAAACCTAATTCTATGAGGAATAACGCCTTTTGTCAACAGAGTTCTGTCGCCAGAAGGCGTTATTGCATCTACACTGTCCTTTGCGTCTACACTGTCATGTCGACAAAGCAACTTGCTTTGTCTACAGAACCGGCTGTCATCTAGACGCTCTTTGTCAACAGTATCTGTTGACAAAGCCTCTGTTGACAAAAGCCTTTTGTCTATATGTACCCTAAGGGGCCCACTCTGCCCCCTGACTCACATGAGTGATCTTTACTGCTGCAATCCCTGGTGGGAGGGTTTGCAGGATCCGGTGTGATAATGAAGTTGTAACTACTGATTAGGAGCCCAGTCCTGCTGCCCAAACTCAGGCTAAATTCCCACTGAAGCCAGTGTAAGGTAGGCTTAGAACTGGACAATTTTGCTACTGAGAATTTCTCCTATTGATTCATTTCTCTTCTTTTTCCCCCCTTTTTCTCTCCACTCATTCCCATGGACCCTCTGGCAGAACTGGGTAAGCTCCATTTCTGTTTGTGTGCTTTGGTATTCAGTATGTGTCTTGCTGAGTCTGAATTTTGTTTGTATAAATTCTCATGTCTGATTATTTCAGGACTCATGAGAGCCCAAGGATACGCAGGTAACTAACACTGCTATTGTCTCAGTCCTTCTCAGACCCATTTGCCTGAGATACTTGGTTCCTGCCAGGACTCTTTCAGCTCTCACACTGCTAAAGAGTTGGGCAAAATGCCACTGATGGCATGAAACGTTGGGAGTAGGGTATTCACCCACTCCTAGGATACCTGCTGGCAGCTGGGAAATTGCTCTCTCTTGCTTTTTTTATATCCTCCAGATAAGAAATGATGTCTTTCACTGCATCCATGTTTGGCAGATACATCCAGCTGATGAGCTGATCCACCCTTTCTGGTGCAATAGCAGAGAGAGCACAGTGGGCAGAGGGGTAGCTGGTGGCTCTAGATGGACTGCTGGGGTGAGGAAGAAGGAATTCCAACCTCCTGTCCACACACTGGGGTTTTCAGTGTGAGGGGTTTGGGGAAGAGCCCAGTGTCACTAGCCTCAGGGGACTGTCACAGAGCTTGGGTCTCATGTGCTGCCATAGAGCATGGACTGTGCACAGGTGCTAGAGCCCAGTGCCTAGGAGAGTCCATGTAAGTTACACCAGCATGGGCGAGGGGTGGCTGTTGGCACTGGGAAGCCAAGTGAGAGCAGGGGCTCTGAGGCAGGAAGGAGGAGGTGGCAGTTAGATGATGCTTGGCAGCAGGGAGTTTGTTCTGGGTATAGAGGGACTGGTAGGAGGATGGAAGAAAGAGGGAGAGGGACTGATAGTGGGGGAGCAGCAGGAGGTCCCAGGTGAGGGATGGGCAGGGCAGAGCCTGGGGCATAGGGACAAAGAGTAGAGCCAGTGAAGGGGATGGCAGTGGGGGCCTGTTGCCTGATCTAAAGATTTTATATTTAATATAGTGATTAGTTAGAAAATTTTAGCTGTCACTTTGTCCCAAGACGAGTTTTTGTCCCAAGATCAGTCCCAGTGTTATTTAAATCTTTCCATGGTTGAGAACCCCACTGTGCACAGCTGCAACACACACTTTATTGGAGCCCTTGTATATCTACAGATAGTTTATTAATACACTTAGCAAAGTCACCACAACTTTTTGCAAAAGAGCCTAAAACATGAGCCATGGTTGTTTATGTGATAGGCCAGAGTGACAAGGAGGAGAGGGGCTTGGGTGGCAGCGTTCAGGACAGAACAGCAGGGCCAGGCTAGAACCAGGAAGGCCAAATGTTCCTCACAGGTTAGTTCAGACCCCGGCTGCCAGACCTACTCCTTGTCCCCTTCCCCATTGTCCCCAGCCCAACCCAGCCTATGGCCCCTGGACACAGCTGGGCTCTGGGACATTTCATACCCCTGGCCTCTGAGCTTCTTTGGATCATGAAATTGGCTTGTTAGTGCCTCATTCTAGTCTTGATAATTCTCTAACTTGATCCAGGAGCTGTTTCCCCTGCATTAGGAAATGGCTACATTTGATCTCAGGGTACATCTTCACTCCACGTAAGATCACCTCCATCATGATGGGTCTTCCGGAGTTTGATTTAGTGGATCTAGTGAAGACTTGCTAAATCAAAATCAGAGAGCACCCTTGCTTGTATCCAGTACTCCTCCTTTTGCATTTGCTCCCATCAGACTCCCACTGTGTATACTGTGTAGCTGGAGGTGTGTCCCTTAAGCTGAGCTGCTGTAGACCTGGCCTAAGAGGTGCAATTCCCATCTAATGCTAGCACCTAACAATTGCTGTGTGACCCAGGAAGCACAGGGTCAGTGTCAGCTCCTGCCTGAGCATAAACCCACCCAGCCCCTTGGTATGTGCTCAGGCAGCTGGCCTGACCTGCCCATACTGCCTTGGCTACATGGCTACACTCAGTGTGCTGGCTTGAGCTGAGCTAGTGCAGGCATATCTACATGAACTGGCAGTCACAACTCATAGCTCAGATACAGACACACCCTCGGTTCCAAGTTCTCCAACTTCCTTCTTTCTACCCAGGCTCCTGTCCCAGCAAACCCTCCTCTAGTTTCCCAGCCCCACCACTCACATCCTGGAGACCAGTCTGGAGCCCCTCACTCACAAGGCAATGGGCTTGCTCAAGCCCTTCCCAGTCTGGCTCCTGGGCAGCTCCCCTCTTGCACGGCTCATTTTCTGCTCTGGCTGTCTGCAGCTGCACTGCCTGGAGATTTGTTCCTCATCCCCTGTTGCTTTGCTTCTCCCTGAGTTTTTCCCACCTCCAGTTGCTGCTTCTTTTAGGCCAGGAGTCTCAGCCATTCCAGCTGCTGCTTGCTCCCTGTGGGGCGGTGCTGGGCGCTTGGTCCGTGCGGGAGCCGTGGGTGTCTCCTGCGTGTGGCTGGTCTCACCAGGCCCCGGCTCACGCAGGGGCTGGAGCTTTGTTGTCAGTGGCTGCTGGGCCTCTGGGGCACTGGAGCAGCATTTCCTCTGCTGACCCCTGGGCCTTTGTCAGTGTCTTGGCCCATCTGCTCTCCAGAGCCACAGGCTGGGGGCTTCTGTCCTGCTCTGCCAGTGGCCCCCACAGCCTGTCATTGGGCTGCTCCTCCTGCTTGGGCAGGTTCAGTAAGAAACTCGCACTTGAGCCTGCAAATAGCAAAGCTGTTCACTAGCCTGGTCCGAGCGCCTGTCACACCCCGCTCCTGGGACCCCCATTTACCATCTGCCCCAGCAGCCTGGCCCGGAGAGCTGGCTGTGCCTTAGCGCCACTGGCTGCATCATTCCCAGGGGTGTCCTTTCAGAGTCCTGCAGGGAGCCACTCCAGCACCCCAGACTGCCAAAGTGTGAGTTTGGGGGTGAAGCTAAAGTATCGCAGTTAAGTGGTGGGACGTCTCAAACCCATGGCTGGCCTCTCTCTTGGACCTTATACCCCAGGCCTGCTTTCCTAAGGACCCATGGTACCCAGTGCTAGGAACTCTCCTTGCCCTGCAGCCACCCCTCTGTCCTACAGCCACAGCTCTTGGCCTCTGCTGCCCACTGGTGCCTGCCCCTGCCTCTGCCCCTGCCCCAGCCCTCTCCTCTGTCCCCAGCTCCTGCTTCTCTCTGTCCCCCTGCTGCTGCCCATTCACTGCTCCCCTCATATGGTCCTGGCACTTGCCCCACTGCTCATCTCCCCTCCTCCCCCCAGCACCTGTCCCTCTCCTGGGTTCCCTCTGTCCCATTGGAGCACCCATATTCCCCCACACTCCTCTGCCTACTCATGCCTGCCCCTTCCTTGGCTTCCCTCTGCCCCCTTCTTCCCTGGTGCTTGCTCCTCCCCTCACCCCTGCAGTCTTGTGGAACCTGCCTCTTCCTTCACCCCCTTCTGTCCTCTTTGTGCCTGCTCCTCTTGCCCTCCTTGCCCTTTTGCCTGCCCCTCCCCTCTACTTTCCTCCCCTCTCTGCCCTGTCACCTGCTCCTCCCCAGCATCACCCTGTTCCCTACACCAGCCCAGTGACTCCTTCCCTCCCTCCTCCTGCCCATTCTCCACTCATTGTTTCCTCATGGGTAGAAGGACCCTGACTGCCCTCAGGCAACAACTGCTGTGCACACTGATTAACGGGGAGGTAGATTAACTTTCCTCTGATCCCAGGGACCACCCTCTGCCCCACCCTGACTTTGTGACTCTCTCCCCAGTGGACGTGACGCTGGATCCAGATACGGCTCATCCCAAACTCATCCTGTCTAAGGATCGGAAACGTGTGAGACTCGGGGAGACACTCCAGGCTCAGCCCGACACCCCTGGGAGATATATTGCTTATCCTGTTGTCCTGGGCTCTGAGGGGTTTACGGGTGGGAGGTGTTACTGGGAGGTGGAGGTGGGAGACAAGACTGAGTGGTACTTGGGGGTTTGTAAGGAGTCTGTGAGCAGGAAAGAGCAGATCCCAGCATCACCGAGGGATGGATACTGGATTGTGCGACTGTGGGATGGAGAATATGTGGCCTGCACCTTCCCCAGAACCTGCCTACCTGTGAGCACCAGGCCCAGCCGGGTGGGGGTTTTCCTGGACTACGAGGCGGGCGAGGTCTCGTTTTACAATGTGACTGACAGGTCCCATCTCTTCACCTTCACCGGCACCTTCTCCGGGACGCTCCGCCCTTATTTTGGTCCCGGTGGCAGCACTGGGGATTCAGATGAATATGCCCTGATAATCCGCCCAGTCCCAGCTCTGCCCAACAATGTCACCAAAGCACAGACTGTCCCCTCCCAGTGTTGACCAGCTCCCAGTCCTGTTCCCATGGAGGTAGTACCAAGGACATCACCTGCCTGCCCCCTTACACCCTTCCCCTCTTGGTTCCCAGCACCAAACCTGTGAGCTGATGGAAGGGAGGGGTGGGGGTCAGAACAGCTGGCAGCAGGGGCAGAAGGTTGTAGGTGCAGTGGTTGCTGTGGGGAGGGGAATACTGGGGCAGGAAAGGAAGCACCAAGATCACAAGGGGAAGAGGTGTAATTAGAGGGGGAGGGGAGGTAGAGCACATACAGGACAATCCCCTGGCCAAAGTGGGTGGGGGGAAGAGGAGCTGCATGAGCATGATGAGGCCACTGAGCAAGTGGGGAATTTCCTGCCCTGTGGGAGTCTCTGCCCATGGAGGAGAGTGAAATGCTGGAGGGAAGGGGAGCAGGAGTGACAGCCCCACCGCCCTGTTGTTGGAGCCACTCTATGCTGCACACTCAGCCATGTGTGGGAACTGATCCCCACCTGCAAGCTGTGTGAGTGAGGGACCAAGGATGGATGAATGGGACCCTCTCATGGGATGACCTAATTCAGGGCTACTCAACACACAGGCCATGAGCCGCATGTGGCCCGTGGCCCATTTGTTGAGGCCTGTGGTGCAGTTTGGGTTGATTTGGGGCTCAACAGGTGGCCCATGGGTGGGATCCTTTGAACATGGCCTCCACGCTTCACAATGGCGAGTCTTCTGTTGAGATGCATTTTAGTAGTTAAATTCCTGGATTGTCATTGCTCATTAAAAGTTCTGTCACATGGGTGGAAATCGGGTAAATATTGTGTTGTATTGATATCAGCAGAACTGACTTAAATGGGGCCTGCATGTTGTGTCGTCTTGCCTTAACCTTTGTATTCATGCCTGTCAGTATGAAACAAGCTATTTGCATCTATTTGCATGTATATGCAACCACACTTAAGTTGCGGGCCTTGGCCTGTTCTGTGAGTAACATTGTGGCCCCTGGCGCTTCCAAAGTTGAGTAGACCTGAGCTCAATGGTGCTTGGTCCTGCCGTGAGGGCAGGGGATGGGACTCAATGACCTCTCAAGGTCCCTTCCAGACCTAGTGTTCTAAGATTCTATGAAAGAACCCAGGCAGGTTTTCTCCTCCTCTCCAGGTGTTTGCTTCACCTCTCTATAGTAGGAAATACTGACAGATAACTGGGGTATGTCTATACTTGCACCCTCTTTTGATAGAGGGATGCAAATGTAGACATTTGAAATTGCAAATGAAGCTGGGATTTAAAAATCCTGCACTTCATTTGCATATTCATGGACCAGCACTATTTTGAAATATCTAATTTTGAAATAAAAAGCACTGTTTAGATGCGATTATTTCAAAAGAAAACCCTTCTTTCAAAATAACCCTTATTCCTCATAAAATGAGGTTTAACAGTTATTCGGAAGAAGAGTTTTCTTTATAAATAACACATCTACACAGCACTTCTTATTTCGAAATAAAGTATTTCAAAATAGCGCTGATCCGTGATTATGCAAATGAAGCGTGGGATATTTAAATCCTGGGTTCATTTGCAATTTTGAATGTCTACATTTGCATCCTTCTATCGAAAGAGGGTACAAGTGTAGACATAAGAACATAAGAACGGCTGTACTGGGTCAGACCAAAGGTCCTTCTACCCCAGTAGCCTGTCTACCGACAGTGGCCAACACCAGGTGCCCTGGAGGGGGTGGACCGAAGACACGATCAAGCGATTTGTCTTCTGCCATCTCTCTCCAGCCTCTGACAAACAGAGGCCAAGGACACCATTTTATCCTCTGGCTAATAGCCTTTTATGGACCTAACCTCCATGAATTTATCTAGCTTCTCTTTAAACTCTATGGCTACGTCTACACTGGCCCCTTTTCCGGAAGGGGCATGTAAATTTCACTAGTCGTCGTAGGGAAATCCGCGGGGGATTTAAATATCCCCCGCGGCATTTAAATAAAAATGTCCGCCGCTTTTTTCCGGCTTTTAAAAAAGCCGGAAAAGAGCGTCTAGACTGGCCCCGATCCTCCGGAAAAAGTGCCCTTTTCCGGAGGCTCTTATTTCTACTTCAAAGTAGAAGCCGGAAAAAAGCGGCGGACATTTTTATTTAAATGCCGCGGGGGATATTTAAATCCCCCGCGGATTTCCCTACGACGACTAGTGAAATTTACATGCCCCTTCCGGAAAAGGGGCCAGTGTAGACGTAGCCTCTGGGTATGTTTACACTACAAAGTTAATTCGAACTAACAGACGTTAGTTCGAATTAACTTTGATAGGCGCTACACACGCGAACCGCTAGTTCGAACTTAATTTGAACTAGCGGAGCACTTAATTCGAACTAGGTAAACCTCATTCCACGAGGACTAATGCCTAGTTAAAATTAACTAGTTCGAATTAAGGGCTGTGTAGCCCCTTAATTCGAACTAGTGGGAGGCTAGCCCTCCCCAGCTTTCCCTGGTGGCCACTCTGGCCAACACCAGGGAAACTCAATGCCCGCCTCCCGGCCCCGGACCCCTTAAAGGGGCATGGGCTGGCTACGGTGCCCGTGCCAGGTGCAAGCCTGCCAGCACCCAGCCAGCAGACCCTGCACCTGGCACGGCTCGATCCAGCCACCCGCTGCCACCCAGCCCTCCGCCTCTTCCTGGGACCAGGCTGGTCTAGTGCAGACATTGTGGACCTCATCCACGACCTCTGCACTAGGCACAGGAAAGTGGCCATCTAGGGCAGGAGAGCTGCCAGCCTGGCCACCCAGGAGCAGGTTTGCATGAAATACAAGGTGGTCCACTGAGACCCCCGACCCTGAGCCCTGAGCTAAGAATGGCCGTACTGGGTCAGACCAAAGGTCCATCTAGCCCAGTAGCCTGTCTGCCAACAGCAGCCAACACTAGGTACCCTGGAGGGGATGGACCGAAGACAATGACCAAGCCATTTGTCTCGTGCCATCCCTCTCCAGCGTTCAACAAACAGAGGCCAGGGACACCATTTCTACCCCCTGGCTAATAGCACTCCATGGACCCAACCTCCATGAATTGATCTAACTTCTCTTTAAACTCTGTTCTAGTTCTAGGCTTCACAGCCTCCTGCAGCAAGGAGTTCCACAGGTTGACTAATTGCTTTGTGAAGAAGAACTTTCTGTTATTAGTTTGAAGCCTGCTATCCATTCATTTCATTTGGTGTCCTCTAGTCCTTCTATTATGGGAACTAATGAAGAACTTTTCTTTATGCACCCTATCCACACCACTCATGCTTTTATAGATCTCAATCATATCCCCCCTCCCTCTCCTCTTTTCTAAGCTGAAAAGTCCCAGTCTCTTTAGCCTCTCTTCATATGGGACCTGTTCCAAACCCCTGATCATTTTAGTTGCCCTCCCCTCTCTCACCCTCTCTCTTCCCCTCTCCTGCCTCCTTTTCCCAGTCTCCCCCAGTTTTGTTCAATACAGAGAGTTTCTATTTTTGACCACATGCGTCCTTTATTTTGTACATCAGGAAGGGGGGCTAGGGAGGGGTAAGTGGAAGGAGGTGAGGGAGGAATGGGGTACGAGACCTCGATGGGGAGGACTGGGGTGGCTCTGCGGGCTCCTCGGGGTGGAAGCTCTCCTGCAGCCCCCCAAGTGCCCCCCCCCGGATGGCAGCCTGTGGCAAGTGTAGCCGGGCTGATGGCCGAGTGCTGTGATGTGCCGAGTGTGGGCACTAAGGGCACTCCAAGACAGGACTGCTTTGCAAGCGGGGAACCCCTGAGAACTGTTTGTCATGAGTGGGTCCCTTTAAGCACAGCCCTCGGCTAGCCTGAGACAGCAGCTCCACGCTCTAAGTCCTAATCTGATGCCCTGCCAGCACTGCTTCCGGCCATCCTTAACCTCGGTTCAGGGTCCACTCAATGTGGACATGCTAGTTCGAATTAGCAAAATGCTAATTCGAACTAGTTTTTAGGTCTAGATGCACTAGTTCAAATTAGCTTAGTTCGAATTAACTAATTTGAATTAAGTTAGTTCGAATTAGTGCTGTAGTGTAGACATACCCTATTATAGTCCTAGCCTTCACGGCCTCCTCTGGCAAGGAGTTCCACAGGTTGACTACACGCTATGTAAAGAAGAATTTTCTTTTATTAGTTTTAAACCTGCTACCCATTAATTTCATTTGGTGTCCTCTAGTTCTTCTATTTAGGGAACTAATAAATAACTTTTCTTTATCGGCCCTCTCCACACCACTCATGATTTTATAGACCTCTATCATATTCCCCCTCAGTCTCCTCTTCTCTAAACTGAAAAGTCCCAGTCGTTTTAACCTCTCCTCATATGGGACCCGTTCCAAACCCCTAATCATTTTAGTTGCCCTTTTCTGAACCCTTTCTAAGGCCAAAATATCTTTTTTGAGGTGAGGAGACCACATCTGAACACAGTATTCAAGATGTGGGCGTACCATAGTTTTATACAGGGGCAGTAAGATATTCTGGGTCTTATTTTCTATCCCTTTCCTAATAATTCCTAGCATCCTATTTGCTTTTTTGACCGCCGCTGCACACTGTGTGGAAGTTTTCAGAGAACTGTCCACGATAACTCCAAGATCTCTTTCCTGATTTGTCGTAGCCAAATTTGCCCCCATCATACTGTACCTATAGTTGGGGTTATTTTTTCCAGTGTGCATTACTTTACACTTATCCACATTAAATTTCATTTGCCATTTTGTTGCCCAATCACTCAGTTTGGTGAGATCTTCTTGGAGTCCCTCACAGTCTGCTTCTGTCTTGACTATCCTAAACAGTTTGGTATCATCTGCAAACATTGCCACCTCACTGTTTACCCCTTTCTCCAGATCATTTATGAATAAGTTGAACAGGATTGGTCCTAGGACTGACCCTTGGGGGACACCACTAGTTACCCCTCTCCATTCTGAAAATTTACCATTTATTCCTACCCTTTGTTTTCTGTCTTTTAACCAGTTCTCAATCCATACCCCTGGTGTTTTCTGCTGCCCGTCACCTGATCCCATTCCTTGGCTTAGGGCAGCAGATGATGACTGATGAGGGCACCAGAGTGGAGGGAGGGGGAGAGGCAGGGAGCCATGACCCTAGTACTTTTGTTCTGCTGGGGGGATAACCCCCTACTCTGTGTCTTTTCTGTGGGAAACCAGAGGATCTGGCACAGCAGGACAGGATGTTGGGGAGCCCCAGAAAGCAAGATGACAGGTACCAGTGCATGATCAGCACACTGGGGAAAAACCACAAGGGAAGTTCTGTGCCTACACCCCATCACAGGGGCCTTGGGGGGAAGAGGTGGCAGACCTCATGGGACTTGAGCCCATCACCACCTGAGCCCAGAAACAGGTGAAGCAGGTTGCATGGTGTAAGGGGCAGCATATGGGGTTTTGAATCCTGTGACCTGAGTTCAAATTTTGGTGGGTGATGTGTTGCTTTGCTGCCAATCACTGCTTTTTGAATGTTTGACTTTCTTGTGCTTAGATGCCCCCAGAGTGAGTCTTTTCCCATCTTGGTCGCTTTGTGGCTCTTGAGCCTCACTAATCTCAGCACTGTGGTTCCCTTCACGCCCAATCTCAGCCCCTGCCAAAAGGGTCCTGTGGTGCCCCTGACCCACAGTCCCCGTCAATGTACCTCTGTACCTCCTAGCTTAAGTGTGTGTTTGCAACACTGAGCCTATGGTACCCCTCACTACCTGCCTGCAGCCCCATTGAACCTACCAGTTCAGTGGTCCCCTCTCACCTGGCCCACAGCCCCTGCCAATTCTGCCCTTTGCTCCTCCTCCTCACATCTCTCTGAGAAGGGAAATACCCGCCCCCACCATCTGCCACCTGTGTGCCCCTCCACCCCCTGATCTGCACACCTGGCAGGGAGCTCATCCCCTGGGTAACAGTTACCCCCTTTGCTCCTCCCTGTGTGGGGGCAAAACCCCTGTACATGGGGCTGGTACTGCCTCACCCCAGCTCCAATCACCCTCCCTCCCATATTTTCCCCTCCAGCCCCCATTCTGCCCCATGAGAAAAATTAATTGGCGCCCCCCAGGCTGGTACATTTCTGCCCTCGGCTCACACCCTGCCCCTAGGGCTGCCAGATGGTTTCAACAAAAATACCGGACACACTTGACATGACATCACAATCGACATTCCATCTGATTGAGAAAATACCAGGCAGTTCTGTTTACTCAATTGCAGTGTCTCCATTTTTTTCCCAACGGAAAGCTCAACTGTTCAGTTCAAAACTGGACCCCTGGACACCCTCCCGGCCCCTCCGCCAGCCCCTTTTCAGTGACGGGAAAGAGCCCCGAGCAACCTCTAAATCCACCTAAGGGCAGGGTGAGGGCAGCAGCGACAGGAGCTCTTACTGAGCATGCGCATTTCCGGTGCGCATGCTCAGTACGCCCTAGGGACGGCGCTGTTTGTGACATTGCGCAGCGTCAGCACTAGCCTGAGAGGGAGAGAGACGCACCCAGCGGCCATGGCCTCCGCAGCGCCAGCAGGGGGGTGCAAGAAGCAGCCACTTGCCCCATCTGCCTGGGATCTGACCGAGCCGGCCTCGCCCCAGGGAGCGGGGACCCCCCGCCCCAGAAGGAGCAGTTCAAACACCCAGCTGGGCCACATCCTGCAGCAGCTGGGCCACAGCCCGGGGCCGGGCGAACGGAGACACGAGGAGCGTCTCGAACTCTTCTGGCAGGCGGATGGAGCCGCCACTTGCAGAGGGGCTGAGGAATCCCGGGCCCACAAGTGCCACGCGGCGGCGGCCCGGGAGCGCAGGGGGGGAGACGCTGCGGACTGTGCCTAGGTAACGCCCTGCAGCCCCCAGCTTGATCCCCGCCCCGAACGGGGAGAGGCGCGCAGAGCCGGCGGCTGCAGGGGCGCAGCCACGGGAAGGGGCGGGCTGGAAAAGAGGGACGAGGGGCGGGGGACGAGCCGGACTCTGCCTGTCCCAAGGCCCGGCAGCGAGCGCAGGGCCGACGCCTCCGCGCCTGCTGCCGAGCGCCGCGGGCCGCAGGAAAAGCGGGCTCAGCACGGGGGGGGGGGGAAATAACCCTTCGCCCGCCCGCCCGCTAGGGGCGCTGCACCCCGGCTCCCCCCACAAACCACGCCCCTTCCGTGGAGAGGAGCACTTCCGCCAGGCACTCCACGAGCCGCAGCGACCGGTGAGCCGCGGCGCGCGCGCCGCTCCCCCCCTCCCGCAACCCCCATCTCGGGTTCCCCCAACTTCCGCCCCGCGCCCGCCCCTCTCACAGCCCCCATCTCCCTCCCCCGGCCTCCTGCAACCCGCATTTCCAAATCCCTCTTCTGCCTGCCAGCCCGGCCTCCGGGCCCCTCCCCTCCCTGTTCCGCCCTGGGCTTGGTCTCCTGCGAGCCCCGCCTCCTCCCCCCCCCCCCGCCTATCTTCCGCTCTGCGGCCCGCCTCCTGGAACCCCTATCTCCAGACACCCCCCCCCCCCACATTTCTCCGAGACCCTCCTTTGCCATGCACCTAGCTTCCTGTCCCTCCATCTCCACTGCTCTCACTCTCCCTACTCCCACCCCCTCTGCTAGTGCATGCTCAGCCTCCCACATGCCCCAACTTTTGCCTCTGATGTGTGCCCTGCCCCCTATCTTCTTCCCCCCCCCCCCCCTGCGTGGCTGGTCTCTGCTTTTCCCCCACTCCTATTCCACCGCACACCTGGCCTCCTATTGCCACTAGCTTGGCTTCCCATCCCCCCCAGCCTGCCTTTCCTGTACAGGGAGCAGGTCTTTACAAATTGCCCTCTCACCGTGCTTCATCCTGCATGTCTAGATGGTTTTTATGGTTATAAGGAGCACATGGGATCTTTTTCAGGGAAAAGGCAATACACTGTGTTTATTGAAAATACGCCAGAGAAGCAGTTAGCATCTGCTTCATAAAGACAAGCTTGCACCTACACACAGGTCCTGCAGATGGTGTGTGGTTACCTGTCTGTGGTGGCTCAAGTGAACCTTACTCAGCAGGCAGCGCTGACTGAGTGAGGAGTTGGGGTTCCTCTGATGCTTGCCTTGCAGGATTGAACCCTGGCTATGTCTACACTGCAGGAATTTTTCTAGAGGTATCCAGAGGTGGCAGATCCATATGCCTTACAGTAACATCTAATCACTAGCTAATTAGCCCATCATCAGATGGGATTTTCAGGTCTCTCCTCCACCTCGGTCTTCTCTCCTGAGCCTCCGGTCTCTCGTTCCGTCTCTCTCCTCCTCCTTCTGCCTCCCCCCTCTCTCTCAGCTCTCCTCCTGCCTCTCTCCTTCTCTTTCTTTCTCTTCTCCCTCTCCTGCCTCTCACTCTCTCTCCACTCTCCTCTGTCTCTGTCGGGGATGCACTCTCATCCAGGCCCCGCCCCCATGGCATGTATGTCACCACCCTGCCCCCCTTTGCCTCCCACCGTGACACTCGGCTGACTTCTACGCCGCTCAGCCAGGCCGCCACGGGGGAGCAAGCAGCGGAAGTGGCTGTTTTGGCCCCACACTGCCCATTCAGCACGGGGGTGCGGCATGGGGACTGCAGCACTCAAACAGCCGCATGCACCGCTTGCTCCCCCGTGGGGGCCCGGCTGAGCGGCGCAGAAGTCAGCCGAGTGCCAAGGCGGGAGGCAACAGCCCCCCCCCCCCCCCGAGGCAAGACGTAACGCTACAGCGTTACAGAGTCACAGACATTGGGCTACTATATATATGATGAGAGACAAATAGAAAGAAAGAGAAGCTACACAACTTATAAGCAAATCATTATACATCAAAGTTATAGTCTTAGAACCAAGACTAAAATGTACATTTTTGCTACATGGTGCCAGTGTTATGATCCCACACGGGACAGTTGACTTTTTTTTTTCCCAGCCACTCTGTACCTGTTCCCTCGTTACTGAGACTGTCTCCAATTCTTAATCTTCAAGCAAAAGATACAAGGCCTCCGTACAGAAGGAAAAGGTTGCAGAGCTTTGCATTTCTGCCAGCCACCTTACAAGTCTCTGCTGCAGGCCGGTGATTGAACGTAATGCTCCAGATTCAGCCCTTGGGTGTCTCATGCCTGACTTTCTGCTGTTTAATCTTACTGAGTTACTGTTCGTGCTCCTACCAGGATAAGTGTAAGTGTCTCATGTCAGGGTTTGTGGGCCTGGGGGAGGAGAAACCTCCTGCACATGGAATCAGGGGAGAGGTGTGGGTGGGTGGGCCATAACATAGCCCTGTGACTAGCTGAGGAACTGGGTTGGAGTTGAGGAGACCAGTAGGGTAAAAAGCTTTAGGAGAGTGGGGGCCCTGCCCTACAGATGCTTGGAAGGGATCTTGCCCTAGAACTCTTGGATTGAGAGAGGCACGAGGCTGGAGTGATATGCTGATCTCACCCTCACATACATTATGGCTGTGTCTAGACTGGCAAGTTTTTCCACAAAATCATCTGATTTTGCGGAAAAACTTGCCAGCTGTCTACACTGGCCGCTTGAATTTCCGGAAAAGCACTGATGCTCTCATGTAAAATCATCAGTGCTTTTCTGGAAAAACTATGCTGCCTCGTTCGGGCAAAAGTCTTTTTCCGAAAGTCTTTTGTACAAAAGGGCCAGTGTAGACAGCACAGTACTGTTTTCCGCAAAAAAGCCCTGATGGCGAAAATGGCGAATGGGGCTTTTTTGCGGAAAACTGCGTCTAGATTGGCCATGTATGCTTTTCCGTAAAAAGCTCTTTTGCGGAAAAGCATCCTGCCAATCTAGACGTGCTTTTCTGAAAATGCTTTTAACGGAAAACTTTTCCGTTAAAAGCATTTCCGGAAAATCATGCCAGTGTAGATGTAGCCTATGAGTTCAGGGAAGATGCCAATGCTCTCTATGGCTATGGCTATGTCTATGCTACAGAGGTTTTTCTGGAAAAACAGCTAATTTTCTGAAAAAAGTTCACTTATGTCTACGCTGCAGTCATGTTCTTCTGAAAATAAGTCAAAAGAACTGAGAGGTTTTTCCAACATTGCTAAACCTGTTCCTACAAGGAAGAAACCTTTTTCTGAAAGTTCTTTCAGAAGAAGGTGTACCTGGACGGAGAAGAGGGAGTTCTTTCGAAAGAAGAGGAAAGAGGAAAAAGCACAGGTGCCCTAGTGGCCATTCTGCCCGTAGTAATCACAGCTTCAATTTGATAGTGTCTGCACTGAATGGATACTATCTGTTGAAAAAGCAGATTGCGAAAGCTCGTTGAAAAAGCAGTGTGGGCGTTCTCTTTCGGAAGACTTTTTTGGGAGCTCTCTTTCAGAAAAGCATCTTCCAAAAGAAGCCTGCAGTCTGGACGTAGCCTGCATAATTCCTGTTGTTGATGGTGCCGTTTTCTTTGTTTCTAAACTGGAATTGTAGAAGAATTGTATGTAGGTAAAGGACTAAGACCACTCAAGGGTAGAGATTTAGGGGCAGCCAAGTTCAAAATTTAGTTCCTCAAAAAGCCTTCTCCCTTATTTTTTAATCCTCCTGTATGTCTGCTGACAGTCCCCATGCTGCCTAGTGGTCTGGCTCTGAAGGTGTGCCTGCCATTTCAGGCCCCGTCTCCTGGGCTCAGGAGTTCAATGAAGCATGTGGCCAAGCAAGCTGCTGGAAAACATTTTAAGCTCTGCAGGCTGGCAGGCTAGTTTGGCAGCTGACAAGTAAGTCTCTTGGCCACAGCCTGCATCTGGCACCCCAGCCCTTTCCTGCCCCAACTCTCTGCCTCCCCCCGTCACTCAACGTACCCAAACCCTCTGTCCCCCTCTTACATCCATACCCCCTCCCAGATCTGGCCCCCCAATCTCCTGCCTCGAATCACAATCCCCTGCTACCCTAGATCACATCCCAAACCCTTGCCCTTCAGTCCCCTGCACTAGGTCACAACCACCTGTTTCATCCCAGCTCCCTCCCAGACTCAAGTCTCCCTCCTGCACCCCAGTTCCTACCCCAAGCTCCCATCTGCACTCAACTTCCATCCCAGACCGTGCACCTCCTCCAGTAATGCCATGGAATAATGTGGCCCTCAACCACTTTCCAAAATTGTGGAGTGCCGCCCCCCTCATCAAAAATTATTGCCCACCCCTGCTCTAGACCACTCAATTTATTTCTTCCAAGGCTCTCCTCATCTCAGAGGAACCAGAGTCCCCTTCCCTAAGGGGCACTGTAATAGCTTTTTCCACCAAGCTCATTTGAACAGTTGGTACTTGATCAAGTCCTGATCTTGTAAAGGTTAAGGCACCAACATCAGTACCCAAACTCCCTCTAGGCAACTGGGGGAATGACACATCTGCAGACGGAGGTTCTCATAAAGGGCTTTGTCTCTGCACCCCATACTTCTAGGGTGTGTCTAGACTACACGGCTCTGTCGATGTAGCCATGTAAACTAGTTTACTCGACATAGTCAATGAAGCAAGGATTTAAATAATCCCTGCTTCATTAAAATAAACATGGCCGCCACGCTGTGCCGATGATCAGCTGATCCGGCACAGCGCAGCAGTCTAGACATGGATCAGTCGACAAGGGAAGCCTTTGTCAATTGCTTCTGTAAACCTCGTTTCACAAGGCATAAGGGAGCTATCTACAAAGGCTTCCCTTGTCGACCATGCCGCGTCTAGACTGCTGCGCTGTGCCAGATCAGCTGATTGTTGGCACAGTGCGGCAGCCATTTTTATTTTAATGAAGTGGGGATTATTTAAATCCCTGCTTCATTGACTATGTCTGGTAAACTAGTTTACATGGCTCCATCGACAGAGCCATGTAGTCTAGACATACCCCTAGGGACATACCTTGAGAGGGACTTTCCAGCACCTTGAGTGTTTCTACCTTTCCACTATCTATTCCCACAATGGGCTTGCTGGAACCTCTGAGAGCCTCCCTACAACTGGTTTTACAGAGTCTCAGTTCACAAGAAACAGGAACACTTGTCAGCACAATAGTTGCTGGCACTGCAAGATTGCTCACTGTTGCCATATGGCCCCCGCAATCAGTGAGGAGACCCACGAGAGATAAGAACCACTGAACAAAAAGGGGGTGTCCCCTTTGACCAAGTCCTCCCCCTTCCCTGAGGAGGTGGTGATGTAAGTACCACCGTCTTATGTAGGATGACTTTGGGTATGTCTACAGGGAAATGTAGACCTATGCGCTAGCTTTAATTCACCTCCAACTGCACCCAGCTCCAGGGTTGGCTGGGGATGGAGGGACTGGAATCAAGGGACAAAGGCCCAGCAGCTGTTAACAGATGAATTCTTCTCTTCCTTCTAGTGAGACCATTCCCACTAGATAGCCCAAAAATTCTCAAAGGATCATCTTGTAATAAATACCCAGTAAT
Organism: Pelodiscus sinensis; assembly: GCF_052426305.1. Lineage (NCBI taxonomy): Eukaryota > Metazoa > Chordata > Testudines > Trionychidae > Pelodiscus > Pelodiscus sinensis. The sequence continues at coordinate 24,523,107 of NC_143070.1, forward strand.
TTATAATATCACATCTCCATTTCTTTAGTTAGACACAGCCATCATATGTATAAAATCACCCTTTTCCTCACCGCTTTTTACATACATTCCCACTTACACTGTCTGTATCTTGCCAATGATGTATGCACTAGGGATGTAATAGTGTAGTTGATTAAGCAGAAGCTGATAGGTTAATTCTATAGACATTTCCTTCCCACTCATCGCCAGAGAGTCTATTGGCAGACTGGCTAGCAGCCCAGCTCAGTCCTGGCTTGTACTGGGTCCTGGACCTACCCCTTCTGCGGCTCTGCATTTAAAGTGTATTAGGAGCCAGGCAGGTAGGCAGCCCAGCTCAGTTCAAGCTTGTGCCAGGTCCAGGAGCTTAGACCCTTCTCTCTCCCCCCGAGACAGGGGTTGCCCAGGGACTGTAGAAAAATTGACTAAATGATAAGAATTCATGGGGTTATCGACTATTCAGTTAATCGATATTTAACATCCTTAGTATGCATTTTCTAATGACTGAGATCTAGCATCCTTTTATTTTTCTACTGTATAGTTTAGTAGCTGTATAAGAGTAACACTCAGAGAACCCAATCAAGATTTGGGGCACCTTTGTGTCAGGTGCTGCACATCAAGGAGTTTTACTTACTGTTTCCCATTCCCTGTAACTCATGTTTCTTTCCTGGGTCCTAGTGGAGAAAGTGTGGCTCAGTGATTAGCCTGCTAGTCTGGGATTCAGCACATCTGGTTTCAGTTTGCTGTTAAGCCACAGACTCTGTGTGTCCTTGGGCAACTCACTTGTTCTGTCTGGTTTGACTACTTAGAAACTTCACCAAAGCCAAACTGTAACTTTTGTTTTCTTTCAACAGGCCTTAGCCCAAGTGAAAATGACATCCAACTGTCTGTACCTGAAGGAGGCTCTCTGGGTTCTCCCCATAACATCTCTGAGAAATCTCTCTTCATGTGCAAGTGCAGCACATCAACAGCTAGTTGTGAAGTGATAGCAGTCACCTTGAATGGAAAGTCGCAGTGTCTCGTCAGCTCCATTTGCCCCCGGGTGTCTATGACAAGCAAATATTTCAATGTGACAAATGCCAGCAAAAATGACACAGCAGTTTATAAGATCATAGATGCCCTGTTTCACCTTGGAAACGGTCTGGTTCTTAATCTGACTGTACATGGTACGTCCCATCTTCCATGCCTGAGTAGACCACCTGATTCCCGTTACTCATTGTGGGTTGGAAGCTTGTCGTTCTCTAACAGAAATTGGCCAGTAAGAGATTACCTCACCCACTTTGCAGCTGTGGGAGACATTAACCTAAATCAGCATTTCCCAAACTATGGACTGCGGCCCGGTACCGGGCCATGGGAAAAAAATACCGGGCCTCAGCATGGCTGCCAGGGTGTTCCGGACTCCCAGACTGCCCGTGCAGCGCTGGGTCCCCCAACCCCTCAGCCGGGCTGGGCGGATGCTGCCGTATAGTTCAGGCTCCCGGCAGAGGCATAGTGAGGGTTAGCAGGTGAGCTCTTATTGCTGGCTGTGGTGGTGGGGGGGGAGGGAATATGGAAGCAGGGTCAGGGAAGTGGAGCTGCCCAGGGGGATAGGAAGAGGAACCGGCCGGTGGAAGCAGGGCTAGCTGGGGGGGAAGGGGCAGTGAGACTGGCCAGGGGAAATCACAGTGGGGGGGGGGAAGAGTGGGGAATGGGCTGGCGGGGGCAGTGAGGCTGGCTGGGGAGCCAGCCGACGGAAGCAGGGCTGGCCAGGGGAGATCATGGGGCAGGGTGGGGGAACCGGCTGGCAGAAGCAGGGCTGGCCAGGGGGGTGGGAGCAGTGGGGCTGGCCAGGAAAGATGGGTAGGGTGGGAAGAACCGACCAGCAGAAGCAGGGCTGGCGGGGGCAGCAGGGCTTGCCAGGGAAGATTGGGAGAGAATCAGTTGGTGGGGACAGTGGGTCTGGCTGGGTGGGGGTGGGGAGAGAATCAGCCAGCGGGGAGCGACACTGATCAGGGCGCGCACAAATCCTGAATACAAATGTAGAAGCCTTTTAAATATCCCCGCTGCTGCCAGTGCCAGTGAGGTTTAAGGCGCTGCCATGTGTCGGAATGGAGAGAGCCTGGTGCATTCACCATCCGGAATGAGAATATGGATACAAAATTCCAAAGATGGTGTCGGCTTTCTGAAAATAAACGAGCCCCTTTTCAGTACATGATGTGGTGGTGCAGAGCTTGATTGGATTACAGTCCATTTTTCCAGTCCATATTCCCTTAACTTGCTGGTAAGAATATTGTGGGTGACCGTATCCAAAACTTTGCTGAAGCTGGCCCTGGGGGCTTTGGGAGGACCAAAACCAACATATTTGCATATTCATCATTTGCTTAATAAATATACAAATGAATGTTACCAGTCCTCCGAAAGCTCGTGAATGGATTTACTGGTCCCCGTGTCAAAAAGTTTGGGAACCCCTGACCTAAATGAAAGTGGCTTAGTGTCCCCTCATGGCAAATACTAATGCTATCTAGTATAATGCCTGTTAGGTGATTACAAGGGGCTAGTAATGGTACTTAATGGTTCCATGGGTCTTTTCACTGTTGCAGTTATAGGACAGTTCCATAGTTGTTGTTTTGCCTCTTATCATTTTGATGTCACAGTTTTGACCAGATAAAGGAAAGTAAATATATGTCCATTTCAGTAACTGTATTGCAGTAGTGCCTAAACGTCAGGTCAGGGCTCCATTTTGTGGTGTGATGCACAAACGTACACTAAGGGCTTGTCTACAAACAGTTCTTGTACCTTGTAGTTAGTTTAGAAAGCTAAATAATTAAATAACTTCCTTAATGTGCACGAGGTTATATTGACATAAATCTGCTTGTAGCAATATAGTTTATTCCCCCTACATTCCTGAAAGGCTGCATTTTATTCTCTTATTCCAGATCGTGCACCGCTCACACCTTTTACCTCTCAGCCACCACTTGCCAGAGAGGGCCCCCGGACGACTACAGAAGAGGGTAAGTAAACGAGAGCCTACTAGAAATGGGTTTAAGTGTTTATAACACAGTCAGCCACAGCAGAGCACTGCTGGGAACCTTGGGCCAGATCTATGAAGGGACCTTAAGACATTTAGCACTGTGGTGCTCAGATTTTTACATGCCTAGAAAATCACAGATTGATGAAGCCTGAGGTAAGTACCCCAACTCCCTTTACAGTAAATGGGGAGAGAGGTGCCAAAGACTGGGATCCACAAAAGCGAACATGCTAGGTGGCTTCCTACCAAGCCAACTAATGGGAGAGGGTGACCAGAGGAGTGTGTCTTCAGTTCCACCCACTCAGAATTTGGTGTCTAAACTGGGGCTGTAGGGAGGTGCCTGTCTCAGCATATCACCCACTTGAAATAGCACTAGCTGCATCTTAACAGCAAGCCCGTTATTTCGAAATGAATTCAACATACTGGGCTTGCTATTCTGACATCCCATAAACCTCATTGCATGAGGGCTAAAGGGCTCATCGGAGTAACGCTCTGTTTCAAAATCATAGAATACTAGGACTGGAAGGGACCTCGAGAGTCATCGAGTCCAGTCCCCTGCCCTCATGGCAGGACCAAATACTGTCTAGACCATCCCTGATACATTTATCCAACCTGCTCTTAAATATCTCCACAGATGGGGGTTCCAAAACCTCCCTGGCAATTTATTCCAGTGTTTGACCACCCTGACAGATAGAAACTTTTTCCTAATGTCCAATCTAAACCTCCATTGCTGCTTGTTCTATCCTCAGAGGCCAAGGAGAACAAGTTTTCTCCCTCCTCCTTATGACACCCTTTTAGATACCTGAAAACTGCTATCATGTCCCCCCTCAATCTTCTCTTTTCTAAACTAAACAAACCCAATTCTTTCAGTCTTCCATCATAGGTCATGTTCTCTAGACCTTTAATCATTCTTGTTGCTCTTCTCTGGACCCTCTCCAATTTCTTCATATCTTTCTTGAAACGTGGTGATCTTTCTTGAAACGTGGTGCCCAGAACTGGACACAATACTCCAATTGAGGCCTAACCAGCGCAGGGTAGAGCGGAAGAATGACTTCTCGTGTCTTGCTCACAACATACCTGTTAATGCATCCCAGGATCATGTTTGCTTTTTTTTGCAACAGCATCACACTGCTAACTCATGTTCAACTTGTGGTCCACTATAACCCCCAGATCCCTTTCTGCCGTGCTCCTTCCTAGACAGTCACTTCCCATTCTATATGTGTGAAACATATGACATGTATGTAGCATCACAGTGTGAAATAGGCTCTCTCTAAATAAGCGACTCAGTTTGCATAGCTTATTTCTAGCTATGTGCTACTGTGTAGACGTAACCTGAGTGAGCAGGCTAAGACTTTGTAACCTTCGGTGAGGATCCCACTTGGGAGATAGGAGATCCAGGTTCAGATCCTTTCCCCCTTCAGGTAGAAATGGGGGGAATTAAATCTGGTTCTCCCACGTCCCAGGTCAGTGCTCCAGTGACCACTGGGCTATAACTTAAAAGGTGGGTGGTAGCCCCTCTACTGCCCTCTCTGGCAGCTGGATATTGACTAGAGCCTGATTTAGTACCAGAGTAGGTGGAGGAGAACCCCATCTTTCCTGGCTTGTTGGCTGCATTGAGGGTTCGGTGTCCCCATGCCTAGAGGGTGCAGCAGAGAATACATCCAGCAGCAGAAACTTAGGTACCAGGGAACTTTGACAGGGAAAATCTAGGTACTGAGTGCGTTTAGGTGCCTATGGAGTTTGGTGGGACCCAAGCAAGGTGTCCGTGGAACTCAGTAGAACCTAAAATTGGGACTTCAGACACTAAGTATGTTTTATCGATCTGGGTCCTTGTGAGTGGCCTGGTTCCACCAATCAGTAGTCACGTCTGCCGATGGGGATTCAGGGCTAGCTGGGGCTGCAGCATCAGGGTTCATAATAAATATATTCAAAGAGAAATTGATAGTCCCATCCCTTTCAGGTTCTGGAGTGTTTTGAAAGGAAAAGGCTCGAATCTAATTGGTAGGCAGTAGAGTGGGTGGGACACAACAGAGGTGCTGCAAATTACTGTTCTCCTCTTCCCCCTCCCCCCCGTCCCTCCCTCCACACACACACTCACAGTTCCAGTGTCATGCAGGCCTGCCCCATTACCTTAGTGTTTGGGTCACATTTTGTCCTAAGGCTCCATTTGTGAATAGTTTGAGATACATTAATGACAGATGTTTTAATATATGGTTAAGCAGTTGTTACTAGGGAAGTCAGCGTGTACTTGACTACATGATTAACCAATAAGCCTGGTTTTATCAGTTAAAATCCTATCAGCTACTCACATGTCTCACCTCCCCCCTTTTGCTGCCTCTATATCAGCAGTATTGCTTCCTCTGAGAGGGAGGCAGCAGCACAGAAGGTGAGGGGGACAGGCAGGAGCTGGTACATGTGGACAGGGACTTTCAAACCAGTTGCTCACAAATATTGGCTTCCCTCATCCATGCGTTGCTGCCTCTAGCTGAGGCAGCAGCAGCAGAGGATGGCAGGGGCTCTCCAGGAGTAGGATCAGGAGCTCACTGGCTGCCAGCCTCTTCCCTGGAGACTAGCGAATAATCACATACCCACTAAGTTTTGATCTGGTTATGTGATTAATCGATATCTAACATCTCTAGTTACAGATATTGATGGAGTCCAACAGGTTGATAGGTTGCTTATTACAACTTGCAACACCTTCCACTGATGTGCTTACAGGCATGTTACAAATGGTTATATGCATCTGTTCACCATTATGCATGGAACCTTAAAGCATGACCATCACTTGCATTGTGGTAGTGCCTAAAAGGGCCAGTCAAGGCTCTTGCATTAGGTGTTCTACATGCATGTTACCAAAAAAAGGTCCCTGCTCCAAAGATATCAAAATCTAAGTGGAAACAGGGCTTCTCGCTTTTCATTGTTGCTTTATAATTGATAAGGGCCTGAAAAAGGGTTTTAAAAAACAAATCCTGCTTGTTCTATGGCTGTAAAAATTTGAGGGGTAGCAAAGTTAGTCTGTAACTGGAAAAACTTTAAAAAAAGCAAATAGTCTTGAAGCCCCTTAGGGTATGTCTGGACTACATGGCTCTGTCAATGGAGTCATGTAAACTAGTTTACCCGACATAGTCAATGAAGCAGGGATTTAAATAATCCCCGCTTCATTAAAATAAAAATGGTTGCCGCACTCTGCCGACAATCAGCTGATCCAGCTCAGTGCGGCAGTCCAGATGCGGATCGGTTGACAAGGGAAGCCTTTGTGGACCGCTCCTTTATGCTTCATGAAATAAGGTGCTTCTGACGCTGCGAAGGGCTAGCCGAGCCCTCTGTTCTGGTCAAGCTGGAGCAGCCCCTGCCTGCAGCAGGAGAGGGGGTTCACTCCAGCTGAGTAGGGCTGAAGCAGACCCTGCTCACTTCTCTGTTTAATCGGTTACATGTAGCTTAACTACCACATTTAAGCAGCTAACCAATTAAAAGGGTTTTATATCCCTACTTGTGAGCAGGGCAGGGTTGGTGTAAAGGGGTTCTGTATGGGGAAGCCCCAGTTGTTTGTGTGCCTCTCGAGTACAAAGTTGGTTGTGTCCCTCAGGGTATGTCTATACTACCACCCTAGTTCGAACTAGGGTGGTAGTGTAGACATACCCTCATTGTGTAATCTATCTTGGTGTTTTTACTAGCTTGGTTTATAAAACCCTGCAGTAAGTATGTGACAGCCCAGCGAAGTTACATCCATGACAGACGTAACCCTGCAGAAGCAATGGTGCAATCTGTAAAGATGACCCCAGCTTAACCATTTTTTTAGGTTCACAAAATATGATAAAATATATGCACAGAGTTGTTGCTGCCACCTTCTGACTTGGCAGTGGGGTGGCCTGGCATATTTCCCAGGGGGGAAAGATTTTTTTCTAGTACCTTAGCATCTAAATGACTTTGTCACCCAACACTGAACAAATGTCATTCACATTCCCCCTGAGCACTAGATCAGGTCTGCTAGTATTTGCAGTTATTCGACTGTTCTCTTGTCTCCAGATGCTGCCCATCACACTGCACTCTCCTTCTAGGGGCTACTCTGTTCCTGGTCACAGAGCAAAAATTCTGCTTGGGGATGCAGCACATCTTGGAGACACAATGATGAAATAAGAAATGGACACTGCAGGTGTCTCTGGAGCTGGCTGAAAAATGTTGAAAAATCAAACTGACATATTTTTGCTGAAAACCAAAATATATTAATTAATAAAAGCTACTACAGTGCCTCAGGTGTAATGTGGCTATCTCAGGCTTCCCTTCTCTGTGGATTGGGATCCTTGGTCAGATTACACATGCTGTGATGGGCCAGAGTTTCACCCGTTGGTGAGAGGCAGTGCATTGTGGGAGATGACATCTGGCTGGAGAACCTGGCCCACACAGTGGTATGGGAGCATAAAGCACCTGTCCCTGAACTCCTAAGAGACACCTCGGTAGCACTTCTAGAGTAAAACATTTTAATTTGCAGGCTTTTATGAAATGATGAAAAACTAAAATTTTGCACGGAAAGCAGGTTTTTTTAAGTTAAAAGTTCTGCTGAAAATATCAACCAGCTAGGGAATTGCTAAAGGAGGTCCTGGGTTGCCCTATGAATAAATTAGGACTGTCCTAAATCTAGGATGCAGGGTGATTTTACTAGGAGACCATGGAGCATTTTAAACCAGAAAACCCCATCTGTGCATGTGCAGGTATCACTTGGTGTGTGGTAGAAGCAGAAAATTCCCCAGCAAGGAGATAGTGGGTTTGACTCTCTCTTCTGCTAACGCTGTCCATCTTGGATTTCAGGGGCTGGGTCTCCGCATAGAAATAACTGGATGGTGGCGGTGGCGGTGCTGGTGGCGGTGCTGGGAGCGGGACTGTTCATTGCATGTTACCTGAGACGGAGAAGGCATCCTCCAACCCCAGCCTTTCTCCAGATGATTCTTTGCCTATCTGCCAACACTACTGCCTCCCAGCTGGATGAAAGCCCTACTGCTTCATTGAAACTGATGGAAAGGGGGACTCCCTCAAACAACAGCAGCTAGCTTTGATGCCTAAGAACCTGTTCAGTGTTTAAACCTTAGTATTGAACTGTCAGAACTGCAAACCAGAGCTAGTGATGGCTGGCAGGCCAGTATTGGTTTCTGTACTTGAGCTATTTGTTTTAGATTTTTAAGAACATGTCTGCTAGGTTTTTTTTCTAACCTGCTGCTGTTTCTGGTTGGTTTTTGTTTTGTTTTGCACTGTTTTGAGAGAGATTTTTGGTCTATGCAGAAAACATGTTAAAAGCTAGTTGTGACCATAGGAATTGTTCAGACCGGGGCCTACATAAGTATCTCTTGCCACAATGGCCAGAACCAGCTATTTCAGAGAACCCCTTGCAAGAGGTAGTTAGGGGATAACCTGAGTCTGAGGGGAGAAGGTCTTTCGAACCACATCGGTTCCTTCTTACTGACTCTGAAGTGTGGTGGTAGGGCAGGTTTTGATTGGATATGTGCAACGCATCTTGATCAGTTACAGAAAGATCGGTGATTGTACATGTCCATTCCAATGTAGTCAACTCCCCAGCAGTTGTCAGGTAGAGGGCGCGTAATAGTGTAGTTGATTAACTGATAAGCTTATCAGTTATTTCTATAGACTGCTAATAGAAATGTAGCCATGCTCTAGACTACATGCATGCTCCCTGCCCTGCCCAGTAAATTTTTAGCAAGCTGGCCAGCAGCCCAGGCTCATGGCGGATCTGGGACCTTACCCTGCTGCAGCTCTGCATTTAAAGTGTATTAGGAACCTGGCAACCCAGCTCGGTTCCAGCTTGCACCAGGTTCAGGAGCTTAGACTAGGGATGTGAACAGCTAGTCAGCTATCTGAAAAGCAAATGCTTACTGCATATTCGACACACTAGTCACTTCCCCCTCCCCTTGCTGCCCCTATCAGAAAGAGGCAGTGGATGGAAGAGGGGGAGAAGAAGAGGTGTTTCAAAGTTGCTTCTTTTTTTCACTTGATGCACTTTTGGGTAATGTATTTTTCTACTAAATATGAAGTATGAAGAATTGACTATAAATGTATGTGTAACTAAGATTGTTCCTTTTGTACTTGACCCAGGATGATACACATCAGATGAAATGCAAATATAACCGTAGCTGTATATTAGATTGTTAGCTTTGTGTGGCAGGGGCTGTTTGTTTCTTGCTGTGTGTCTCTGAATTGCCCAGCACAACAGGTCCTGGTTTCAGCTGGGGCTGGGATTTTGTCTCATTGTGTCTGTACAACACTAGGCACAGTGGGGTTCGGGTTTCCTTTGTGGTTTCCATGAGCTACTGTAATAAGGTAATACAGCTAAGGCCTAACATAAAACACTCATAAATGGCAGTAATAGACACTATTTCTCGACACAAAAAAGATTCCCCATCCCTGCCTTATGGAGTTGCAGTCAGTCAAACTACAAACTTTGAAGACACTGGGCTTGCTTAGACTGTTGAATGTATTTTTAAAATCACTTTCCAGGTCTGAGAAATTTAACTTAAGCATGCTACAGGCACATCCAGCCTGCATTGCTGGGACACTGGGAATACAAGTAGTAATTGCTACATGGGAGTTATTTTAAGTGCTAATGAGGTACTAAAAGTGTATGAAGCTTAGCACAGTTAAGACCTGTTGGGACTCTTAGCATCCAGAATCTTATTTGGTACATGTCTATATGTATAATTATTTTAAATGTTTTATAAGCTGCCTTGAATGTTTGATATAGAGAGAGGGGATAAAATATTTAAATAGGAAAATGTTACAATGCATATACCAAATGTAGCCTCAAAAGTGTTTAGAATTTATGAATTGTGAAATTGGCATTGAGATTTTATAAAGTTTTTAAAACATTTGGTTCTGTTTGTACTCTGGCTTCTGACTATTCAAGGGATCCACTTTTTAAGCCTTTCTCTGCCAGCAGTGGAAGATATAGGACAGGGCAAGTGGGGCGACTGCCCGGGGCCCCGCGCTTCAATAGGCTCTGCGCACGCGCCCCGCGCACACTACTTGTAATCGGCTGCTGCCGAGGCACATGCGCGAAATTGTGCCACCCTGGGTCCCGCAAAATTATCATCTGCCCCTGCCTGCAACTGAGACCTAAAAGTTTTTTTAATTAAAACTAAAATATCATGGCTGCAGGATCAGAGGAGTTTTAAGAAAGAGACTAAATAGCTGCTTTATTCACAAGTTTATTCACATGCAAATGGTATTAACAGGTGGCTTGCACATTATCTGCTACACGTTAATGACTTAACCAACCAGCCAATCAATAAAGGTGCTAACATTTCTTTTCGGCCTCTTGTAACTATTTAGTCTTTAAGGTGCTACTAGTACTGTTTCTGATTGTCTGTTCAGTACTTAGCATATAGAGTAGGGCTGTCAATTAGTGGGTGTTAACACCCACAGTTAACACAGGGCCAAATTAATGTGTTAAGTCACATTAATCGCAGAGGTTTGAAAACCAGCATGATACCCATCCCTCTTTTCTCCCAGGTGACCTACCAGGGGGTGGATGTCTCATCCAAGCCACCCTCTCTTTGCCTCTTGGGGCTGGAACTGAACTTCCCTCCACATTTGATTCTGGGGCTGAGTACCCCCTCCCGAACTCTGCACTGCCAATGGTGGGGTCTACCCCTCCCCAGCCTAGGGGCTGACCCCCACCCCTGAGCCCTATGACTCCTGCAGTTTGGGGCTGAGCCCCCCTGAACTCTGCACTGCCCATGGCAGAGTCTACCTCCCTCTGGCCCTGTGCCACTTGCAGCTGGAGCTGAGCTAAAAAAGGACTCTCTTGAATAAGACACAAATATATTGATTATGTAGAAGAATTTAATTTCAGCTTTAATGATAGAATTTGCAGTACAATAGTACAGTGAGGTGAACTGAAGTTTTTTTTACAGTGTAAATGTTTTGTAATAAAAAATAAAGTCAGCACTATACACTTTGTATTCTGTTGTAATTGGAATCAATAGATTTCTCCCTTGTAGAATGAAGTTCGTCGCCATCGGACAAACCCCTCCATTCTTTCAATTTCTGTCAAAAGAACTCAATGACGGTGTGGACGCAAATATTCTTTTTCTGGAAAAATGCTGCCATGTAGACTCACTCTAAGAAATAGATGCAGAATCAGACTGCAGAGGCCTGGATCCAGAAGATATATTGAACAGTTTTGTAATTGTCTGCAGTGCAGATATTCTCTCAGATACTACCCCTTGGACAGGGGGAGGCTCAAGGCAGGAATTTGGGGAGTGAGTGAGAGTGGTGGGGGGCTCAGGGCAGGGGTAAGGATGTGGAAGAGTGAAGAAGTCAGGGGACAGGATTAGGTATAGGGGGGAGGCTTGAGGCTGGGACTGTGTGTTGAGGGGATCTCTCTGCTCCTGGCTCCCTGAGGCCCTTTAACCCACAAGGGCTTTCTCTGCAGCGCACTGAGGAGAAGAACCCCTGAGCCAGTGACACGGACTGACCTGGGTGCAGGCGAACGAGGGGAGTTTCAGTGAAGCTACATGTGAATGAATCCATCTAGTAACCCCTGCCAGCCACACACACGGGGGGGGGGGGGGGGGAGGGGACTTTAGCCAAGGACGCAGCGACTCTTAGGGAGGTTTGGAAGCAAAAGGGGTTAGTCAGATGGACGTGAGTTTCCAGTGCTGGGCTGTGGCTAAGATGGATGAGGGGATGTCACAGGGCACTAGCACAGCAAGGGGACCAGAGAGGGCCCTGCTGCACTGAGAGACATGGCAAAGCCTGGGATTGAGCCAGGGACCTTTAAATGTTTCATCTAAGGCTCCTCACACTGAGCTACCCATAAACCCGTCTGGTCGGTTATTAACTGTCCGGGATGTCTGGCAGCCGTGTCACAAACATGATGCCGTCGTGCCCGGCCCAGGAAGGCGAGACTGGTGTTTCCTGCCACCTGCAGTTTGACTGGCTCCTTCCCCCCATTCCTGCCTTAGCTCCCGGGCTGACCTGGCAGCTGAAGTGGTCGGGGGCCCAGCAGCCTGGGCAGGGAGTCGGGTGGCCAGACCCTGGTGGCAAGAGTCTTGGTGCTACTTGTTTCCCTGTCCCCTCTGGTGCCCTCACTCCTCCCCCACAGCCCCTGCTGCCTGCCTGGGTCCCTGTGCTGTGTCAGACGCTCAATGAACCCTCCTGTTTCACACGGGCTGGGAGTGGCTCTGGGCGAGGGCACAGGGCTGTGTCATTCCCTGTGGGAGCAGGAGGCCCCCAGAGCCCAGAGCGAGTGGACTCCCCAAGGGGCGCACGGTGAGAGACAGGGGGCTGGCGGCTCAGGGAGGGGCGGTCCCAGGAGGCAGAGGGCACCTGTGACTCTGGGCTGGCAGCTGACACTCTGCTCCTTGCTTCCCTCCCGCTGCTTCACCTCCCAGGGCTTCTTTCTCCTTCCCTGTCCATAGCAGGCAGCTACACAAAGGCAGGTCAGATGCTGTTTTACCACAACCCTCTCACGCCAGCCTCGGCCCCCCTAGGGGGTAGATTGTGCTGCCCCACCCCCAAAGGAACCTCGCGTGGCCATGGGCAGAGACCCCACTGGGGGATTGGCCCTGGTTGTCAGGCAGCTTGTGATGCTGGCCACAGAGCACGCACCATGGGACCTGCAGGAAGGCTGCTCTCAGGGCACCTGGGACTCTGGGCTGGCGGCCGACACTCTGCGCTCCTGGCTTCCCTGCAGCTCTGTTCTCTTTGGAGACGGGCCGCTCTCTATTGCTGTGCGCACTCCTCAGTAAAGAGCTTGTGACTGGACTTTGCTGGTGTTGCCTGTCTCTTTGCGGTCAGACAATGAACCGAGCCGTCTGGGCTAGAGTCCCTGACAGAGGCAACGATTCCCCACTGGCCAGGGCAAAGCCTCCCTCTCACACAGTCATGGAGCCTTCTCCCCCTGGTCCTGCCTCCCTCCCCTTCTCTAAGCTCTCAGGGTATGTCGACATGACAGAGTTTTCCCTTCTTCTGCAAGAAAATGGAAAGAACAGAGGGGTTTCTCTGGCATTGGTGATCCTCATTCTACAAGGAAGAAGCCTTTTTGCAGAAGAGCTCTTTTGGGAAAACGCATGTGTGGTTGGAGAAGAAAGTTCTTTCGGAAGAAGAGGAAAGGGGGAAAAGCAGAGGTGCCCTGGTGGCCATTCCGTCCATAGCAATCCCAGCTTACATGCGAGAGAGCGTCCATTCAGTCTGGACTCTCTCTTTCGGAAAAGCAGATCACTTTTTTAATGCACTTTTGAAAGAAGCCTGCAGTCCAGACGTAGCCTCTGGGTACATCTGCAAAGCACGCTTATTTCAAAAAACGCTATTTTGAAAAAAAATTAAATAGCTTGTTTCGAAACAGCATATGCACACTAGGGGGAAGCCTCAAAATTAGTCCAAGGAAGGTTCCCCTAAGGTGGATGCGCTACCTTGATTTAGAGCCTCAGGAAGCACCAGGGAGTAATTACTTTGAATGTCCCTGGGCAGGAGCTATTTCAAAATAGCAGCAGTGGAGCATCCACACTCCGGGTGTTTTGAAATAGCTATTTTGGAAGAGGCGTTATTCTTCCTGCAATGAGGTTTACAGATTTGGAACTAAGCCGTGACTGGCTTTTGAGGGGAGCAAGTAGGAAGAGGGAGGGGCCACTGGAGTCACTTGGCTCTCTGGGTGGTTCTGCCTGGGAAAAGAAAAACAGGGACCCCCCCATCAATGGAGAATGCAGCTATTGATCCAACTGCTTCTCGCATGTTAAGCAAGCGCTCTGCCACTCAAGCTAATTCTTCCACTTACTCAGGGCTAAGTCTTTTGGTGACTCTTCCCTTCTCCACAGGGACGTCTGTCTTCTAGGTCAGTTAGTCGTGGGAAAGGAGAAGGCTCCAATGAGGCTCCTCCTCACACTCGTGCTTGTGACCCTCATTCTCTCTCTGGCCTCAGGAGCAGATCTCAAGGAGACTCCCTGCAGCAAAGCCATGGGGGGGTCTCTGATCTGGCCCCTGCCCTACAGCCTGTCCCACCTGGCCATTGTCATGGACTCTCTGTGAGGTCACCGCCTCCCAACCTCCTTTAGCCAATAAGCTGAGGGGCTGCAAAAGGCCCTTGTGATGTCACTGCCACACCCACCCCTGCCCTCCCGGGCTAATGTCCTGCCCCAGGCAGCCCCTTTGCCTGGCTGAGCTGCTCCCAGGGGTGAAAGTGACACATTTCTTACAGGGACTGTTCTATTGGGCACCACCCCGTGGGCATAGGGAGGCTCAAGGCAGGAAGTGGTGGGAGGGGTTGTGATAGGACAGTACCTGTTAGAAATTACAGAGGATAGTGGGAGGCTCAGGGAAGGGATTTGGGGGGCATATGAGTGAGGTAGGGCTCAGAATACAGAAGTCAGGATTCAGGATCAATGGGACTAGAATCCCAGCTCCCTCTGCTCTGGGCTCCTTGAGGCCTGTTATCAAGCAAGGGATTTCTCTGCAGTGCACTGAGGAGAGAAACCCCTGAGCCAGTGACATGGACTGATCTGGACTGATCTGGTTCCAAGCAACCAAGAGGGTGTGTGTGTGTTCAGTAAATCTACATGTGACTAGATCCATCTAGCAGCCACAGGGGCCTTTAGCCAAGGCAGCGGTGACTCTGAGGAAGGGTTGGGGACTAATCAGAGGAACATGAGTGTCCAAGGCTGGGCAGAAATGGACGAGGGGACGTCACAGGCACTAACACATCAAGAGGTAGAGAGAGGCCC